>NC_090918.1:6492611-6598797 GCF_040956055.1 Brachionichthys hirsutus
AATGTCACCTCCTGAGAAACTTCAATGCCAAAGGGAATATTGGAAATCATAGGGAGTGAAAGAGCACGGGCAGATATTGGATAACCACCTTCTGTATGTTTGGTCTCTTACTCTTCATCACGGCGTGAAGGAGACTATATTTTAGACACATCCACAGATGGATACGACTGTATAATGGTTTTACATGCGACTCTGAGGAGCGGGATCATTGTCATAGGGGGGGCATTAATTCTTTAAACTTTCAAATATTTATTTCAGGCTCATTCACCTTCAATCAGAACTCATCGCGCACACTCGTATTAAAAGGCGTGATATTTTCCCTGACCAGAAGGGGGTGTTGTAGCTACTTTAGGCTGCAGTCTTCATCTTCATCACCCTCGTTTTTTGCTTTACAGCAGATAGATTTTCTACATAAAATAAATGTAAAATAATATTGAGGGGAAAAAGTCAGAATCAGTTCCGTTTTATTTTTACACTCCTGCCTTCAAAAATATTAAGGCTGACCAAAAGGTGGGATCACTAAATGTTTGACGGGGACATTCAAAAGCACTAAAGTCCAGTCATCTTTTCTTCTGCGCCATCTCCTTTCTGGCACCAGGGGGCAGAATTGTGCTACATATTTGCCTGCTCTCAACCACTACATGACAGTAGAACTCATCCTCCTAGAGATGTGCACTGCAGACACTATTATGAGGTCATGACATTTGTCACAAAGGAGATGAAGGAATAACAATGAGTCGGGGGGGGGGCATAGGGGGGGGGGGGGGGCATAAATCTAGATGTCTCCACATGTGCAGTCAAATTATGGAAGGCTGTAAAATCACCTTATTTAGGAGCTGCAATGTAAAAAAAAAAAAGAAAAAGAGGAGCCGCTTCTTACAAAGCGAAATGTCCGTCCTGCTTCTTCATTCATTTAGAAACGTATCTTTTCCATAAAAGGCCAGGAGAGGTGAATAATTTAAATCAGCAGAGTCTCCAGCGGAGCCGGTTCAATCCTGCAGGTCCCGGTGATCTAAAACCTTTTTTCCTGTATGAGTGGGGGCACCCTGGTGTGCAAAGAGCGCACTCAATCCCTCACTCCTGTTTCATATTCACGCACGCACAGTGTGCGCCCTTGATGTCCCGCTGCGTCTGAACAGTCAGCGTCTCCATGCATGAGGAATTCTCTTCTTTATCTCCACCCACGTGCACACACACAACCTATAGCAGTCTCCACGGACCCCCACAAGCACGCACACGGGGACACAATAGGCATGATAATTACGCATGCATGACTTGATAGGTACTCTTTCAAGGTCAGATAGGAAGTGTAATTTGAAGGATTTAACCTGTGAAGCCCGAAGGACGCTGAATTTACCGAGCGGTTGTTTATTTTTGGGCATGGATTGGCTCTCGCTTAAAGGGTTTTGACATCAAGGGGATAATTCAAATGTTTCCCGTTAATTCAAATCTACCTGAAAGCATCCGTGTCTGCAGAGAAGAGTTAAGATGCAGAGAGAGAGAGAGAGAGAGAGAGAGAGAGAGAGACACCTTGGAATTGGCTCCCGTCACCTATTTGATGTCGAAGGTCACCAGCTAGACATGCCTGCCAGTTCTCCCTGCCTCCTTCCTTCCCTGAGAGAAGACCAGACACAGACACATTGAAGCTGTGTGTGTGTGTGTGTGTGTGTTCATGATTTAAACCCCTTCCGTGTCTGGATTAGCTCTGTGCATCCTCTTGTCTCGTAAGAGTGTGAAAGATGCGTTTACAGTCGGCTGCAGACCACTTGAGGCCTAAAGTGCTCATTTCATTTGCTCCAGGGAGTCTCCTGAATTATTGACCGAGCTACTGGGCCTCTTCGTTACTTAGTGAGTTGTGTTTGTGTGTATTTAATGACTCTCACCGCATGTCCTTGAATATATCGTCTGATCCGCCCCACGGCCCGGTCGGATGGAAAGTTTTTGAAAACTAGTAAAGTTTTTTTGTTTGTTTTATGGATGCTGTTTTTTTTCAGAAGTCCTAAAAATTCATCCTGGTAACTTTGCAGGAGTATAAAAGAAAGTGACACCTGGAAATGTGCCACAGCTCAGGCAGCGTGACCAAGGCGCGGGTGGTGAATGCGCACGACAGTAACAGATCCGCGCGCGCAACAGGATAAGGACGACGGCGCGTTTCTTGCGTCTCTTCAGAGTAACTCGCATCAAACGGCTCGTCGGCGAGTTGCCTTTCAGCTCTAATGAAGTACTAAACTCTCCATAAAGACCAATCAGAGCTCTCGTTTCCCTTTAATCGAGATTGAATGGCGGCTCCGTTTAAATGTTCTCCGAGTGCGCCGACGTCACAGCGCCGCCTGTGCGTAAAAGCTGGGACGCTGGCTAACGCGCTTATTCTCGCGCGTCTTGGGCGTGGCTGCAGCCGGAGTCTGCTCCGGGGGGGGGGGGGCTGCACCGTGATGGATCAGGAGTGACAGATCGGGGTTAATCGCCAGGGGAGGCGCACAGTCTTCACGGGGAGCGAAGAGGAGGTGGGACGCGGCAAGAAACGGACAGATATCAACCCCTCCCTCTCGCTCCCTCTCTCTCTCTCTCTCTCTCTCTCTCTCTCTCTCTCTCTCTCTCTCTCCCTCTCTCTCTCGTCCGGGCTTTACCCGGTCTGCACCGCATTGGCGCTGCCGCCGTCAGACGACCCAACCCACCGCAAAACCAACGCGCTGACAGCGAGAGAGAGAGAGACGCGGCTTTTTGGATGCTCTTGCTCACAGCGGGGGGGGACCGTGCGCCGCGGATGTGCAGCCGTTCCCTCTTCTTCTTCCCCCCCACCCGGCTGGATCGGGACTCTGATTCGAGACTTTGGACACGGGAGTGACTCCTGGAGGAGGGCGCGATTTTGAGATTTGCTGCATAGCGCACGGAGCGCACGGCGAGAACGGAGAGACGCCTTAAGTTTGAAGAGCTCGCACCATGAATGTGGCTGTTTCGCTGTGAGGCCCCCCCCCCGGGCTGCGTCCATCATGGGTGTAGACTGAGTGGAGGAGAGCCCCCGCGCTGCCACGGAGATGGGAATATGCTGTGAGGATTAAGCTGCGCTCGATTAATCCCTGGACCATGCAGGTTCTGCATGTTCCGCCGAGAACGCTCTTCGTGTTTTTGCTCCAAGTCTTATTTTCTACTAATAATGGAGAAGTGCGGACTAAAGAGGACGGCAACACCAGCGCGAACTCTCCGGGCACTTTCCGTGCGTCGCTCCGGGAGACTCGTCCAAATCGAGCCCGGGATGGCGCGCTCACGCAGGGGCGCGCCACAGGTGCGTCCTCGGCGGAGCTGCAGGCGCAGCGGGCAATCATCAGGAGGACCCTTAACGCCACTCGCCCCTGGAAAAGGGTTACGGAGGAAGGGGCGTGGCAAATTGGGCACAACAAACGCGACTTGGTTTGGACCGTGACCTCCATGGAGGATCCGGACGCGCCCCCACGCTGGGGCCCAGCGCGCCGCCATAACAAGAGGATCAAGCTGAATGGTGGCCCGAGTAGGATGGGGGCGCCAGCAGGTGGGCGCCACAATACGGCGAAGCTCTCCTCCTCAATGGGCCCGGGAGAGGGGGGAGGACGGGGGGGTCCCGAGGAGGAGGAGGAGGGCACAAAGGACGAGCAGAAGAAGGCCGCGAGGAGGGGGAGAAACCGCCTCGACAAAGGTTCGGCGTTGGCTCAGCGTCCCGCGGCCCCGTGGGGCGCCATCCCGAAGCCGGCGGCCCTCACCGCCACCGACCTGCCCTTTGACCTCCTCACCAGGAGGACGGAGTTCTTCACGTTCCGGGAGGAGAATCCCTGGGACGCCACGCCGATAACCCCGCCGAGCTCGCCGGACGTCGGGCACGAGATCAAGAACCCCTTCTACCCGGTGACGAGCGAGAGCTACGGCGCGTACGCCATTGCGTGCGTTTCTGGGGTGATCTTCCTGGCGGGCGTGGCGGGGAACGTCGCCATCCTCTGCATCGTGTGCCAGAACTACTACATGAAGAGCATCTCCAACTCGCTGCTGGCCAATCTGGCCGTCTGGGATTCCGTGCTCATCCTGTTCTGCCTGCCGATGGTGGTTTTCCATGAGCTGACCAAGTCCTGGCTGCTGGGCGAGTTCGCCTGCAGAGTGGTTCCGTATGTGGAGGTAACGTCTCCTTCTCCCCGTCGCATTTTATTCTGCTCTGAGAGTCTCGGGGGGGGGGGGGGGGAAATAACGGAGGACGAGGCGTAGAAGGAATCGCCTCCGGGCAGCGATGACGGAAGGCGAATGGGGCTCCTCTGCTATCGTTTACGTTTCATCCAACCTGATCCGAGTGTAATTCCCCCCCCCCCCCCCCCCCCCGGTATGCTACCTTCAGTGAATCCTTGTTTTATTCAGTGTTTAATAGAGCGTGGAATTTTTCCGGAGCTCAAAGTGAAAGCAATTTAAGATTGGAGATGTGAGAAAACATGACGGGGGGGCTGCACAAATAAAGATGTGGGTTTACAGGCAGCCTTCATTATTTCAGACAGGCTCTTCCATGCTTCTGTCATGACGACCCCCCCCCCCCCCCAGGTTACAGTTATTACTGAAGCTATCCAGGCCTCACAAATTCTCCTCCTCTACATTTGCCCCTCTTGCCCTCCGCTGTGTGGTGAATTCAGCTGCCTTGCACTGCGCTGCACTGCGCTGCACAAACACCCCGTCAGAAGCAACATGCGGCCCCCACTATGGTCGGGTGGGGTGGGGTGGGGGGGGGGAGCAGGACAACAGACGCAATTACACGCGTTTTCTCATCATCCGCCTGCGTGTGTCTGATTATCCATCAATCCGAGCAGCTGCAGGAACTCAGTCAGGATGGCGTGCCGATCCTCCAGATGGGCGGGTCGTTCTCACTCGCTTCTCTCTTCACGTCAGCTGATCTGTGATTAGAAACAAGCCTGGAGGGCGGGGGGACAGATGCACACACACACGTGTGTTTATATGCTGACTGCTCGTTCGGAGCTGTTGCATGGGTATTGAATTAAGACATGCACATAGATGCATGTCTCACACTCTCTTATCAGGCACTCGGATGGTTGATAATTGGAAGATGTGTTAATTGCAGCATTTAGCGGCTGTGCTAGACGTCCGCTGAGTCGGTTGTTTGTCCACAGCTGAACATATAATACTGTCTAAAGAGGAGGCGTGGCCACACAGGATCATTACGCAAAGACGATGCTCGCCGCCGGATTGAATTAGCCAAATATATAATCATCCCTGTGAATAGGAATCAGGAATTATCCCAGGGAAATGAAACGGAGCAGTTTACTGGATTCCCATTGACATGGAGGAGGCGGGCCTGGAAGTCGGCCTTCAGAGACGAGGGGAGAGAATGCCGGGTTTTTGTTCTGCTACCAACAGAACGCTCTCAGACAAGGATCGATGATGTGGAACCGGACAGCAGCTACTGTACATCGGGACCAGAATGCAATGTGGGTGGAGGGAGCAGTGTGGGGGGGCAAAACTCAGGAAATCATTTTATGGATGAGAAATTTATTGTGCAGAAAACTGTCCAGTTGCAGCTGAGTGGAATATGGATTTATTGCTGCGTCCAGTTTTTGAAAGAAAGAATAGCAGAAAGGACAAATGTGACCTTGATGCTAAAGCTAATGCTCACGCAGGCAGGAATGTTCCTCAGCGTACCTGCGCACGCGATGCATTGACACACCCTCGCAATGCCAGCCTGTGTGAGACGAAACATGAATCATTCTGCAGAAGGGTGCACGTAGGTGTGCACGCTCGATCACATTCCTGCCTCCGCCAGAGACCCGGCGGTTGTCGGGGTCTTTCCGGGTCTGCCGCAGCACCCAGAGCAGCCCTTTGTCTCTACGCGTGTCGCTGTGTCTCCAACACGAGTCCATTCGTCACCCGATAGCGTCGGTTGTCGCCGCGGTACGGCGGCGCAGGCTCCACCAGCACTCGTTAGCACCTAATTAATAACGCAAGGCTTTGTGCCACCGATTCGCAAGACCTTTAATCAGGAGGCTAATGGGCTGTTATTAAAAGCAGCGCCGGGGGGAAATGTCTGCTGCACAGAAAAATGGACAGATCCTGGAAAGCGTCTGTTAAAAAGGGTTTTTTATCTTTCTCGTTTGGAGCCGCGAATGTCCAAAGTTGAGAAGGAATAGAGGCAGATCATGGTGCTGAGATAGTTGCGTGTCGGATCGGGAAAGGTGAAATTAGCATTTTAGCTGAGGAACAAAATGAAGGTCAAAGGAAAGAAACTGAGCAGGAATAATAACCCCAAATTAAAAGAATAATTCAGGAAAATTGGTGTGAGTGTGTTTGTCTCTCATGTGGCCCTACGATGAGCTGGCGGCTCATCTGGGGGTGTACATTACACTGCCTTTCGCTCCAGCGACACCCGGGACCTGCAAGACAGATTGAGGTCATCTTGTCTACCAAAAAGATGGGTCGATGGGTGGATGATGGGTGATGAGAATTTAAGAAAGTCTTTGGTGGCGAAGGAGGATTGGCTGACCGTGAAGACGTGATTAAAGGAAAGGGGCGTGTACGAAGGAGAGCGGAGGCAAGGGAGGGCAAAAAGAGGTGCGATGGTTGAGAGGTAGAGAAGGTGGGCGAGGTGAGAGAGGATGGAAGATGGAGGACGAGGATCAGCTGTTGCTCGGTGATTCAGAGTCTCGCACATTCTTGCTCGGCAGGGCCTGAAAGGACCTTCTCTTTGTCTGCTCCCTCAGGTGGCCTCCCTCGGCGTGACCACCTTCACCCTGTGCGCTCTGTGCATCGACCGCTTCCGCGCGGCGACCAACGTCCAGATGTACTACGAGATGATTGAGAACTGCACGTCCACCACTGCTAAGCTCGCCGTCATATGGATCGGCGCGCTTCTCCTGGCCCTGCCGGAGCTCCTCATCCGACAGCTGGTGGTGGAGGACCCGGAGAGGGCCGACGAGCCTCCCGTGGAACGCTGCGTCGTCAGGATATCCACCTCGCTCCCCGACATGCTCTACGTGCTGGGCTTGACCTACGAAGGCGCTCGGATCTGGTGGTGCTTCGGCTGCTACTTTTGCCTGCCGACTCTCTTCACCATCGGGTGCTCTCTAGTGACGGCGCGGAAGATCCGGCGTGCCGAGCAGGCCAGCGTGCGCAGCAACAAGAAGCAGATCCGCCTGGAGAGCCAGATGAACTGCACCGTGGTGGCGCTGGCGATCGTCTACGGCGCGTGCGTGGTGCCCGAGAACATCTGCAACATCGTTTCCGCCTACATGGCGGCCGGCGTCCCCGAGCACGCCATGTCCGTCCTCCACCTGCTCTCTCAGCTGCTGCTCTTCTGTCGAGCGGCCGTGACGCCGGCGTTGCTGCTGCTCCTGTGTCGCCCTCTGGGCAGAGCCTTCCTGGACTGCTGCTGCTGCTGCTGCTGCAACCACGCGCCGTCATCGGCCACCGCCAGCGACGACAACGAGCACGAGTGCACCACCGAGCTGGAGCTGTCGCCGTTCAGCACCATCCGCAGGGAGCTGAGTAACTACACGCCCGCTGGCTCCAACTGCTAAACTGGTCGGTGGGGGTGTGTGGGGGGGGGGGGGGCTTTGCTAACCTGCCTTACCTAGCCTGGACACAATTTTAAATGGGTGCACGCACCACATCTGCATCTAGGCCTCGTAAAAAACAATGCATATTTAGTTGAAACTGTGTAACAGCTATTTCCCAGGAACGCTAACAAAACGGCACTCGGGACATATTTTTAGCAAACCTGCCAGAAACCTTTACAACTCAAAAAGCACTTCGGAAACCTCGTACTTCGAAAACACTTTGGACATTTGAGCTTTTACTCTGCCGGATGTATGTTAAATCGGGTTAATTACCTTATTCTGGTGTATTTAAAAAAAGAAATCTCTCTAGGCATTGTGGCATCAAAGGCGAGTAAAGGTGAAAGTATTTATACACTTAAATGCAAATATGGAATTTGGGAAACTCGAATCCAATCATCTTCAAAACGTGGCTCTGTTCCATTTCGTGGGCTGCATTAATCGTGCATCCAAATAGCATGCAGGCTAACACTGCCGATAGACATGTAAATAGACAGCGGTTGTAATGCTGCACACATGGGAACGCGGCTCGTGGTAATTAAAATAATGCAGGGCGTCTCTGCTGTGATGAGCTCGCAAGAGGAAAACCACAAAGGGAGTGAATGGGAGAATCAAAAATGTGCACGACATTCCTCCTGCGGAGCTGGAAAATCTCCAGCTCGCTGCAGACGTAACTGGGCTGGTCTCAGAGGCATAAACACCACACTCGATTTGGAATTAAAAGGTTTGGGATGGACTCATCGACGTTTACGAAGAGTGAAGGGAGCGGGATGGAAACGGTCCAACTGAACGGGATGAAGCGGAACGCCGTGGGTCGCATCGGGACGGACGTGGGACTGGACAGGAAATCAAATCCGCACTACACTGTCGTATCATGTAACGCCTTATACTGGGCTGTGTAGATACTGTGCACTTGTTTTCGGTGCTCTTATGATGAATGCACTGCAAACCACAGAATCCATCGACTCGACTTAGAATCCCAAGTCGGTGAGTTGCGCCCGATTTTTTTGTGGTCGAGAAGACAGATCGCAGTTTGACTCTGGAGAGCGTGGACAACGGTCACAGGATAAGACAAGTTGACGTCGTTTCACAGAGATCCAGGCTAAACGCTTATTGCATTAAAATATTTCTTCATCGGCTGTCGTTAGCGCATCTGGCTAACGAAGCGTTGCCTTCTGGCTAATAAAATCTCCAAGTAGCATTTTTGATAGAAGGAAAATTTGATGCTCGCCAAACATTATCAGCTTTTCTTTCTTTTCTGTGTGAAATGAAGGATTGTGTGAATAATATCTATTTCACCGCCACTCCAGGGAGAAGAGAAGCCTCAGCCAGCGCAGCGGCGGTAGCTCAATTATTTATCCGTGGCTTCTTGGCCGCCAATCGCAGATTCATCACTTGGTTTTGTAAGGAGAGCAAATGAAGATGGTTTCCAGTGCATCAATTTGCAAGTGTACTGTACTGTAAATCTGTTTTCCTCATCCTACCAGAGCTGGAACGTCCCGGCTTATTTCTCTCCTTGAAATATGAACGAAACAAAAGGTGAAGCCTCATCGCCGTCGGGCTGGGAGCTCTGACGACCCAGGTGTGGCTCCTATCCCTATACTGTATATTGCGATGAATCTCTTGCATACGATTATGCGCTGCCAACTGCCCTTGAGTCTGCGCCCCCTTGTGTCTCGTGGTGGTAGCGCGCACCGTCTCTGTTAGCCCGGAGGTCAGTTTGTTCTCGGTCTCATCAATGCAGGAAGGAGAATCTCACCACGAAATATAAAAATAAAAGCGCAGGAGAGCACCCGAGGCTGTTTGTGCCCACGGCGTGCACGTTCACCACGGTGAGGAGTCGCTGCAATCGATTCCAGTTTGAGATCCGGGTGAATGCGGCCTCTGGTTGGAGCTGTTTGAGTTAATAGGGGAAGCGGGCAGCGGCTCAGAAGCACAGCCACACAACGCCCTCCAGCTGGCTCGACAACGCTTTTTACTGCCAACACTATCGGGGTATTTTGGGCCAACATGCCAACCCGCCCAGGGATTTCATGGGTCCTTGCGCCGGCCCGGTTTCTACCATTAAATTACTGAGGAAGGGTCGCTTTTGTTCCGCCTAAGTGGGTTTCTGCCTTATTTTTGATGCAATGCAAGCGTAAACTGACCTCCTGAATCAGCTGCTGTTTATCTGAATATTTGTGGCAGTGCAGGTCATCCTAAATGGCTCGGTGTATAGTGACGTGGTTTAAACTATTGATGGAGTCGTTCCTGTATATCGCCGAGTGGCGCCTTTCTTATTTTTGTGAGCATCCTCTTCACTCTGAGCAAATTGTAACCGAAAATGTAAGCACACCGCCACTATTGTCTCGAAGTCTGGTCACTCGTTTCCAAGTAGCTTTTTATATAGCCCCCCCCCCCCCAAAAAAAAAACCACACACACAACTGTCCCTTTCTTTATCAAAGAACTTTATCTTAAACTGTATATTAAAATCTTAAATGTACCACTGTTGCATTGAGTTTTGTTTGTTCGTGTCGACGCTAATGGAAAGCTGGCTGCAGAGAGCTCGGCCAGCTTCCTGCCTCCACGACAAAGGGTGGTTGTCATGGATACTACTGATGTTACGGGGTTCCACAGTAGCCTACTGTTGCTATTAGCCTATATAAAGTCATGACACTTTGGAATAACTGATTTTAAAACTGGCAAATTTGATTCGGCGTCGTAGCTCCTACAATTCCCATCATGCAGCACTGAATCCAGTATATCTCCTGTGAACTGTCTTTCTGGCTGATCAGTGGTCTGTGACGTTCCCTTTTCATACCTGTTCGGCCTCTTTGGAACTGCAATGGAGGCGATACTGACCGAAGAGTAGCGGGAACCAGGCAGACGTCGAGTAGCACCGGAATGCCGTGTGTCCTGATTTCCATGAGAGCCTCGTGGGCCTCCATTTTTCTCCCTCTTAACACAATGAAGGGGCCCTTTAAAATATTCATCAGCAATATATATCACTGTGTTTCGTTCCCTGTCGAATCCACGGCGTGATGCGGCGATGACGACAGCGGGTCCGTGTTTGCAGTAAGGACAGAACAAAGCAGAACTGTTTACGCCTCCTGTAACAGAATTAGCTGTCATATCGGAACGCTGAGCAGACCCCCTGAAAGGAGGCGGTCTCGTTCATGTTCTCTCCGTTTCTCGAGACAGAGTGACGACTGGAGGAAAAGAGGAGGACAAACGCACCAGAAAGGCATCTAAATGGAGAAGGAAATCATCCAACCTCGCTGAACTAGCTGCAGAACACATTTTAAACATTCGTAGCTCGACTTTTACTTTTACGAATGATCCAAGTGGAATAAGAAGCACGACTTACTGTACATCACAAGTCTGGAGTTCTTCTTCAATCGTCCAACCGGCGGCTCATTTCGCGCTTTAAACCAAACACACCAGCTATCTTCATTTATCTGTCAGCCCAGCGAATGAGAATACCCAATTATGAAAACCGAGGAACTGCTGGTTCTGAAACGCACCGCCATCCCGTCTCTTATGAGCTTCTCCTCCCCACGGTGCACGCCAGGTTTCGGAGTGAATAACAAAGCATCCCCCCCCAAAAAAACAAAATTGAAAATCCTGACAGGCGATGTGCCACTCATTTTTGAATTTCCACCCCCAAAAAAACAGGGCCTCCTGCTGGCAAACTCAATCAGTCTCAATCAGCGATGTACTTCCTAGTGTGTGTGTGTGTGTGTGTGTGTGTGTGTGTGATTGACTTCAGAAGCCTCTCCCCTGATTGTGCTTCCTATTGTTGCAAGCTCTTTTCACCATCAAACACTTGAAAGCTCTGATTGCGTGTTTTTGGTGTCACGTTTTTCTTCTTTTTTCTCTGCCACGTCTATTTTTGGGCTCCGGAGGACAAACATCTGGGTCTTAATTGCTAAAGACGCGTTGAGACGTGGTCGCAATGTCCAAGCAGATGTCTCCCACGGACGTGTTCGATGGACGCCTGATTTGTGGTGCGAACAAACATTTTGTCAAGCTTCCAGGACACAAGAGGCGAAGCTATTGTTTAATGCCGTGGGGGTCGTGCGTGGATGGGGCTGCTTCGATGACACGGCAGGTGACGAGATGCTTTTAATCTGAAACTGACGACGGTTCTTCCAGTAGGTCGAGCATGCAGGTGGTTACTGGCTGCGGATCGCATCAGAAGTAATCCGATCGGAGTCATCCTGGCATCGATAAAGGCTCCTCTACAACCATTTCTATTTCTAATGTCTTTTAAAAAAAGGCTTGTTTTTCCACCCAGGATTCTTTAGTGCTGAATCAAAACACGTCTGACCGCTTTTGTCGTTCCCTAATACCGCTGGAAATCTATTTACAGCTCGTGTGATCTGGTGCGTATTTGTCATTGGACTCCCGGGTCCGTGTTTATAGCTGCAGGTTTTAGTGCTTGTTCGGACGCACTCCCGCTTTTCTAAGTGGAACTGGGAATTTATTAAAAGCAGGAAGCTCCAGCCAAGAAATGTGGGCGGGCTCTGATTGCCAGGTTTTATGATTGGTCGAGAAGACTCTGACTTTCACCGACTTTTCCCATTTTCTCTGCTTAAAAACGAAACGGGAGTGTGACTTCAGATGGAAGCTAATGCTATTTATATATATATATATTTATATAAAATACACGGCAACATGCCGACAGGTAGCCACTAGTACACGCATGCATGTGTGCCTATGCACGCACACGCACACGCACACTCACACACACTTGCAATCCCCTATTCACTATTAGTCTTTTCATTTTGCAGAATGTTTTTTTTTTTTACTACAGAGATATATTGCGATCGCCTGCTGGGACCTGCCCGGTAATATTCCTCTCCTCCCATCTCTTTTCACGCCTTCCCATCTCTTGTCCTTCCATCCGTTCATGTCTGCTCTTCTCTGAACTCCATCCTGTCCTCTCATGCATTTTAATGGTCAGAGAGACATTCAAAACGCGTCCGATTGTGGTGTGGAATAAATGCATAATTTAGCAACACCAGTCAACTGCTGCTCAGCGTTGTGGAAAGGACGAGATAAATATTTCACATTTTTGAAGTCTGTGGAAGAGGATGAAGTCTGGGACGAGGCGCTGCGTTCAAGCAGCAACTGTAAGAACAGCGTTATATACTGCTAATACTAGTAGTAGATATTCCTGAGCAGTTCTATTCCAAGCTTGTCTCGTTTTGCGTCGTGCATCGAGAGAAAGAGTTTGCCTGAGTTTGGAAACTTTAAAATGTATTATTAGGATTGTTCTTGAGTTGTCAGTCAAGCGCAGTGGGAAGAAGAACTCCACTCCATCGGAGCCCTTCCAGTGGTGCGTAGCGGGTGATGCCCCCGTCTTCCTGCAGGTCTGAAGGACCCTGGAGAGCTTGGGTTTATTCAACTGTCAAGATGTCTGCGTCTCGAGGTCGTGTAGGCAAAGGTTCGGACACGCTTCAGTCAAACGCACGCCGGGACGGAAGGCGTCTGAGTGAGAAAAACAGGATAAAAATCGCTGTGTAAAACCGGCCTTCTTGCTTATTACTAGTTTATAACACAATTAATGTCACATAACCTGACGGTGAGTCTTTTTCCATGCGATCAAAAGAGCCAGGATAGAAAGAATCGAGAAACAAAGAGACACCATTTGGGCTCTAAACCGGACCGTGATTGGCGCAGCCTCAGACGCCATTCTAAAACCGACGGCTGGCGCAGTGGAGAGCCGCGTCAGAGAGGGCCTGGTAGAACTTTGTCTACTTTCAGAGCACTTTGAAGTGTTCAAGTGTAAATATAACACAATGGCTCAGGAGTGTTCTCCCACCCAAAAGGCCCGTCTGAACGATGCCCACGATGACAGAGTTCATGAACCTTGGGAAAAGCAGCGGGCTCGGCTGGCTCTTGCCTGCCGTGCCGTTCCTTTCTAGGTCACTGGGATGACTGAACGCTCGGCTGAGCTCAGTGCTCAGCGAAGGGTCTCCACATCGCCGCCCCCCCCTGGTGCGTTCGGAAGCATATTCCGTCGCGTGCGTGTGCAGCAAAGCCAAAGAAATCTCTCTCCGATGGCGCTCGTTGCCTCCACGCGGCAGCCATCGGCCTTCGGTGTAATGAAAGCGGCCTCTCTCTATTTACATTCAAAGGTCTTTTCTCCTCCCCTCCCCCATCAGAGAGATGGAGGAGATCTATTGTCGTTGCGATACATTTGGTATACACTGCGCAGAAAAACGTTCATCTTGGCTGCCGATGTCCGGCTCTCGTTTTCACAATCGTTTGGGTGTGACTTCGATAATGAGGGGAACGAGCTGCTTGGTGGAGGTCTGTGCTCTGAGCAGATCTTCAGACCGGCTTGATTTGCATCGTTGAGGATTCCAGGACTGCTGAAAGTGACGCGTGACGCTGCCCGAGTCCACGAGGGCTTGTGAAGCTCTCGAGCAGCTGATGATTCGTTGCGAGAGGAAGAGGGATCCCTCCAGCAAATGTTCTCTCCCGTTCTGGGTGCATTTAGATAATTAGGTAGGCTTTCATTCGTTTCGACTGTTGAGTCGAATAACAAGCTCAGCCTGATCCTGTTTGATGAGCGCCGTCTGAGCCAATCGCTCGTCCAGGAAAGTAGGAGGAGAGAGAGAGAGAGATCAATCGAATTTGGGCTTGATGTTGGTGAGGCTTGTTTCTGGCTCAGGCCAATGTAAAGAGTTTGTGGGTAGTTAAAATAAAAACAATTACTGTCCAATAAATGGGAAATAACAGCGGTGGGATGAAGGGGTGTGGAGTTAACCAACCGTACGCACACTCACACGCACACGCACACACACACACACACGCGCACACACACACACACCACAGCTACAGTCACTGCTGTTTAGCATAGAGAGAGAGAGAAGGGAAGAAATCACACAAATGAATTTAGAAAAGGGTGCACATCTCGCATTCCCCACCGGGGCGGGGGCCCCCGTCTGCCCCCGAGAGCGGCCCTCAGTTGGCAGCCGAGCGTCTCGCTCGAAGCCAAAGAGTCTGTGAATCATAGTTCACCCGTTCTACAGAATCCAATTATCCTGCAGCTCCGTCCGCTCCACTTCCTGCACCACACATCAAACTGTCCGGCTTCTCGGCCACCCATAGCAGCGCGGGGGGGGCAGAGTTTGTCCAATTCAGGAAACACCTTTCTTTTAAGATCAGTTCGTGGGGTGTCGATAGATTACAGATTGATTGACGGATGTGTGTGTGTGTGCCGCAGATGGACACCTGCTGTTGACTAGTCGATGGACTCGCGTTGAGGAGCTGCACTTATTGCCATGGCAACCCTCCCTCCTCACTCTCACACCCACACAGCAGCCTGCAAATGGATCATTAAAGTCTAGTGATCTTTCTCCCCCCACTTAGTCCTTCCAATAAGATCCAAGCAAATTGCAGGCCTCCCTCGATCCCGCCTTTTCTCTCAACCTCCCCCTCCGTCCTTCCTCGGCTCTTCCTTGCTCGCCCATGGCGGCTGCATTGTTGCCTCCCTCCATCAAGACCAGGCCCGGCATCCATCCATCCCTCTCACGGCAGTCCCACTGTCCATCCCTTTATCTGCCCCTGTTTTCCACTTCCGCCCCTCCATCTTCTTATAATTAGCCAGTTAGAGGTTTTAATCAGAGGCAGAGCGGGAGCGGTTTTCGCCATGGCAGAGCCATAATTGAAATGCCAATTAATCTCCTCTGGTTGTCGGCGTGTTGAGGGAGACCAAATCAGATCGTCACCGAGGGGTTAATTTTCTGGAGCGATTGTATTTTGGGTTTAATAAACCGCATTAAGGTGGTAAATCAAAACTGCGAGCAAAAAAACAATCTCGCAATTGCCAACGTTTGGCGGTTTCCTCTGGAAATTAACGGCAGGAAGTTGCCGAAATTGGTGGAGACAAACAAAACAAAGTCACCAAGGTAACGTGTTGCCTCGGCGGTTGCCATAGCCGCAGAAGCGTGTCTTAAGGGAGGGAGGGAGATGATATGGTTGTGTGTTTGTGCAAGGACAAAACACATGCGCACATCCCTGCTGGCGACTCCCCCCAAACCCCTTCCTCGAATAGCCGTTGTCACCGTAAAAAGCTTAGCAACCGGGCTGCAGCGAGGAATATGAAGAGTTCGGGGAGGGTGGCGTCTTATTTTTGTTCAAAATAAAGGCTACAAAAATTAGCTGCTTAGCATTTTTCTCTTGCTGCTTTACATTTGCGTTTTGCATTCTCAAACCTCCCCTCAGGCCCGAGAAAATACTGATGAGCACTTTTCACTATTTTCTAATGTCACTCGGCAAAACCTATTATTGATTATCTATCATCAGAATGATCAATAGTAAATCTGTAATTGCAGACTCACTTCTTTTGTGACATCCGGCAACACACATTCACTCTAATTCAACACACACACACACACACACACACTTGTTAAGCCCTCGTTCTTCCACCCCCTGCTGAGTCCATCCCAGACAGACTGGGCTCAGTCTTATTATCCGCCTCTGGATTCAGCTGCACGGCACATCCCGATAAGACCCCATTGATTGGCTTCAGACCCACTGAAAGGATGGACGTATGGTCTCACACACACACACACACAGGGACACACACTAACATAGAGATATATGCGAGGAGAAGGAGCAGGGAGGAAGCGAGAGAGATGAGGGGAGCAGGGTGATGGAAGCAAAATTCAAAATGGCAAAAGCGAGACAAATAAAGAATAAGGGGGAGGCTGACTGGGCAGAAAGGGAAAGGGAGGAGAATCTGCAGGTGTGTGCAGAAGGAGCTGAGGGGAGCAAACAACAAATCAGACAGGCAAGACTCAGTAACACTGCAGGTAAGAACTGGATTCGTTAACGGAGCATCTTTAAACTGGGAGGAATTTACTAAATGTTTAGATTTTTGAACAGAAATGTAAAGATCCATGTTTGGTTTCAGTGGCAAATCAATGAGACGGGCTCAGTGGAAATGCATTCTGTGCTGCAACCTGCTGAGTCACACGCTCGCCTCGGGATGGAAGGAGGAAGCGGTTTGGAGTGAAGCCCCTTCTGCTGCTGAGGTGTGACTGTTCCACTCGGCTACAAGCTGAGTCCCCCCTGGGGAGGCGCCGGCTGATGGAGGGAGGAACTGCATTGGAAGAGGACAAGGAGGAAGGGGGTGTAGAATTTTGTACTTTTGAGTCATGTAGATGCATGACCTCAATTGGCTATTTGTGAGTTAGCTATTTGGATATTTGCAGGCGGCTTGTCTCCCAAGAAACGAGTCTCATCCAGCCTCTTAATTGATCTTCCTCGCAGATTAGGGTAAATCGTTATTTATTACTCGAAGCGTTCCTGAGATTTCATGGATGTAGATGTTGCAAAATCATCATGACAGAAACGGAAAAACAAAAAAAATCTCCTTTTATTCTCTCCCAGCCCTTTGACGCCTCCCACCCACTTCCTTTCAGAGCAGTGTGTGTGTGCTGCGCTGGTTTTTTCCTGATTTGTGCTAGATGCTAGATTTCCACTCAGATCCATCTGCGTTTGATTTAAATTTAGCTGAGAGATGCATGACCCCCCCCCCCCCCCCCCTCCCCCCCACCACCGCCTAAAGATATTGCTCGGCCTTGACTGGGATTCTACCTGCATCTTCGTTTTATCCTCTGCTCCCTTTTCCCTTTGTTCCTCTTCCATGGGTTTTAAGGTGTTTTTTTGCTGTTAGTAAAGAATGACAGTGTGTGTGTGTGTGTGTGTGTGTGTGTGTGTGTGTGTGTGTGTGTGTTGTCATGGGGGAAATCAAGCGAGACTAGGAGGGATTGGGTGAAAACACACATTCAGACTTGTCTACACACAATCCCACACAACTTCACCCAGAGTGCATCCGTCCATTAATTAAAGGAGGTTATCATTAATGGCGTCCCACTATGCTCCTGTAGCTAGGTGAGTGCGATCTGCGGACACACACACACACGCACACACTCCCTTAGCATGTAGCAACGCTGCACACCTCATTAGGCAGGGCTGCACAAAACTCCCATAATGCCACTTTAAAAGCCCAGGTCTTACACGAAGGCCTTTAAGTACATTTGTTCATCCTGTATCTGGTGGAGAAATAAAAGTCTTTTTTTTTCCACGTCTGCAGGGAGGGGGACAGATGGACGGGGGAGGCAAATGAGTCACGTGATTTTGATTTGCCATGATATCAGCGTGGTAGATAACACGGAGAAGAAAGGGTGCCCAGACAGAGGGAGAGAAAGGGATTCATTGTCGGCCGCCTCGACGTGGGCAAAGATCTCAGGAAGAGAGGCGGATGACAAAGGAAAGAGAGGAAGGATGCAAACGGGGCCTCGTTGGGATCTGCTGCAGGGTGAGCACGGCTGAAGAGCGGGATGCACGCTCCTTTGGATTCCTCGCCGCACAGCAGATGTTACGTCCACGGCCTCGGCCTCTCTTTGTATGCGTTCAGCAAGTATTTCTTGGTGCTGTAACTCTTGGGGATGGAGAGAATCGGTGGAAGGAAGGATGGGGATGGAGAGAGAGAGAGAGAGGAGATGAGGGTCAAAGACAAAGGACTGCAGTGCAGGGCAGCCACAGAGCTCCATTTATACGACTGTACAGTGTTTGTCATGGAAGGCAAAAAGAAAGGGATGAAGTGTGTGTGTGTGTGTGTGTGTGTGTGTGTGTGTGTGTGTTGCATTGTTTCAGTGGTGTGATGGTGTGTCACTCCACGTCAGGGCGTCTATCCGGCAAACTCGCCCACCTACGCACAAACCAAGTTCTCCAACCAGGTGCAATTATTAGCCGCATGCGCGCCCAATCCGGCCGCTTCTTTAAAGAGCCTGTCACATTCATGGCGCCAGCATCGCCATAGTAACCAAAAGGTTCTCTTTTCAAGTATCATCCTTCAGAAGCTTTCATGAAAACCAGCATCATCAGAAGCTGTCTTGTCGCTGTACCTGCGCGCGTGCATGTAAATCCGTCTCCAGTATTCCCAGCGTGAGCATAGGGAAGTTGAAAGAGAAAAGGTGGAGGAGAGAGAGAGAGGAGAGGGGGGAGAGAGGGGGAGAGAGGGAGGGAGCTGTTGCTAGGTGGAGCAGGGCTGATGCTTTGAAGCACAGATGCTGTTACACACCAGGATCTCTGTTGTATATGCATAAATCATACACAGGGATGTTTGACAACGTATGAAACCAACACCCAACTGCAGCGGGGAGTTCCCAGCCCCCGCACAGGGAAGGAAACACGGGGGCCAGGAAGTGAGGTGAAGTTCAAACATGAAAATGAAGAAGATAGGAATAACGGAGGGAGCTGGAGAAAGGCTGGGAGATGGCGATAAGAAGGTGACGTAGATAAAGCGGGTGGAAGTACGACGAGAAGAGAAGCGGGATAGAGGAGGATGGGAGGGAGAGGCGATGAGCAGGGATGGGGGCGGGATTAAGTGAGGGGAAGGAGAAAAGTGGAGAATCCGAATCAGGCGTTCAGAAAAGAGCTGCTGAGATGAAAAGGATCGAGAAAATCAAGGAAGCAAAAAACTACAAATCACCTTATTTTTAACCTTTTCACCTCGTACAGAGTATAATCTATATAATATAATATAATTGTACTATAGTACAAATCATCACGACGGGATTTCAAACGCTCTGCTGTCGTTCACTCACACACGTTCAGTCGCCACTTGACTTGCGATTACACACAAGTAGGGATGAAGTGTTGAATCGCACGCGTGCACCTTCACTGGAAACGGGTGCATCTGATTGGCTGGCTGCCCTCTTTCAGCAACATTACTGGTTTTCCTTTCCATCTTTGGACACAATGGCGTTTTGCATTTTCGATAACACCGACACAATCGTGCTTTTTGGTGTCTCCCGTGTGTCTTAGTGCTTTATTCCAGAGGACACTTGTCCCCCCCCCACCCCCCTGAATAAAGCAGCGATAGCATCCACATGCGCACCTGTGCACCTGTCTCCGCTCTGCACGCACACAGACAAGTTGCACACTCGACAAACACAACCTGTGCACTTGCCACAGGCCAAAAGGAGGTTCACCATGGCAACAGGAGAGGGGGGCAGCAGCAGGAAGACTTATGCTGACACAGGTGTGCAAACATGCAACACTTAGTCGTGCACGCACACGCGTGGACCGAAGAAAGGGAAACGGGCTGCAACTATTTGGGGGTGTAAAAATGCAGCACGTATAAATCGTATCTGAGAAAAGGTTTAAGACGAAAACAAAAACAAGCTTCAAATAGCAAAAGAAATCGCTGCCTAACGGTAGATTTAAAAACTCCCACTCATAGAATGTGCCAAAACTCCAAATGTAACCATGGAAACAAAAATAAAATCTACAAGTATAGCTTTAAAGAATTATAGCTTTACAAACAGCAACATTTGCCTGTTTGATTTGCCTAAATGATTGATGACGATGATGATGATGATGATGTTTATAAAGTTTCAGACGGAACTCTTTATGTCCTCTTCCTGCCTCACAGACACTTTATGTGGTTTTAAGAGAGGAGATTAAAGTTAAAGTGATGCAAAAAAAAAAAGCTCCAAACTTCAGATCCTGGTAAAATCCTAGCTTTGTGTCTGGGATTTATTTTTTTTTAAGAGGGGGGGGGGGTCCTCCTTGCTAAGAGGAACGTCATGTGCGTGGTAAATTGAGCGGTGTAATGCGGAGGGGGCGATTAGATATGATGATTGAGTGAGACCATTACAACCACAGAATGACTCTGAGACAACCAGGGAGAACTGGGTCACCGGCTAATTGGGCAGAAATACATCAGCCTGTCCCCTAAGCCCCCACCAACACCCCACACACACACACGTGCACAAACTTGACTCACTTTTGGCATGCACACCTGCTTGCACGCACATGCTTTGCACAAACATACGTGGAGCTACAGCGCTGACGACACACAGGAAGCATTCATCTATAATCTATAGGCGGCGTATCATTGTAGATTAGCACATAATGACCGTTTAATCAGTTACACCCCTTATTATCATGGGAAATTCATTATGCATGACCGAGTCTGGCATACATACCCCCCCCATTCAGATTATACCATCACTCACTTTGATTATTGCCTCCCGTACAGTGTGTGCGCGCATCGTTTCGTGCACGGATGCACACGCGTGACATTTCTCTGCCCCCGTATTTACAGTACAGCAAGTGAAGCCGGTTATAAATAGAGTTTAGCAGACAGACTGGAATCATTGGGAATGAATTCCTGAGAACTGCTCACCGCTGAGTTTCTCTGTTGCAGGGCAGAAAAGGGGTGGAGGAGAGGAGGAAGAGGAAGATTCATCCAAGTCGTTTTTTGCTGTGTCATGCTTCAGAACTGAAAGGGACGGAAGGTAAGGACTGGGGGTGTTTTTTCATCGTGTTTTGTTCCCTTCTCATTCACATTCTGCTGGTGGAGCAGTGGAACGCAGGTGAGCTGTCTAACCCCCGTCACCTGTCGAGATATGCCGGACGGATGGATGGACGGATGGATGGATGGATGCACCCTGTGGAAATTATTATGGCAGGATTATGCAAATCCAAATTGAACTGTGAAGTTAAGAGGCTCGGCCCAGTGACCTCGTCATCTCACTCGGGCTGGGGCTGGGGGGGGGGAGAGACACGGCCATGTGTGTATGTGTGTGCGTGTGCGTGTGTGTGTATGTGTGTGCGTGTGTGTGTGTGTGTAATTTGGAACACAGCACTAATGACCAAATTATAATTCAGCTCATGCACAAAAGCAAGACTCATGGCCTCGCGAGTGCACGCACACACACACACACACACACACACAGACGTATGTTTGTTTTCCAGCTGTGACAGTTGCAGGATTTTGCCGTATTTATCAGGGGACCACGGTAAACAGGTTAGACGGCGCTACAGCATGCAGGGAGTGTCATCCTTCATGTGGCGCTCGACGGCTCACGGGGGAAGCAGGAAGTTATCCCGGTCGGTAGAGTAACACGGGAATGTCCCCAGTTAGCCCAGTAGGCAGTCCGTGAGCACTTATTGTGTCATGTTCACGAGCACACAGCTCACAAGCAGACGGCCGTGGGTGTGGGTGTGGGTGGGAGAGAGAAGGTGACACACTGTGGAAAAGAGAGAGAGAGGGAGGGAGAGCTGAGAGAACAAAGGTGATCCTCGAGACGGATTAAGGGAGAAGAGCTGTTCCATCCATCCATCCAGTTCTGGCCCACGGGGGTGAAGATACAGAATTATCTGTTTATTTCTTGAAATGAAGGTCTTCAGTTCATCTTCATCTTCATCCTCATCATCATATGTTTTCACCTCTTTCCACTCCTTAGCAGGATTATGCAAATCCCGCCCGGTGCATTCCCACTCAACAAAAGAAGAATGAGGAATGAGATCCTGGTAATCGGGCAGAACCGGGACCTTCTTATAACCTTCCAAATCAATTAACACACAACTTCGTGGAGATGCGGGTCATCCAGTACGTTTTGGTGACCCTCTGGGCTCAGTACCAGGCCCAGGAAAATTAAAAAGAAATCTGAATCAAAAGGATATAATCTTAATCTTAATCAAGAATATAAGAGTTGAATATACTTTTATAAAAATTAAATCTCTGTAATATAAAATGATTGCATCATTTTGGAAGTAAAACTGAAAAAGAGAAAGCTCAGAGGGGGGCTGTGTCAGGAATGTACAATTTATTTTCTATGTCTCGCCATCAAAATTCCCCACAATGCAATTCCTCATGATGCTACCCTTTTCCTCTCCCCTCTGCCCCTTCCCACCCGGTTACTTCCGCTCAGCCTTCATGTTCCAATGACATAGAGGATCATCGCTTCTCTCTCTAGATGTAACTCAATGCGGGTCAGGGATACACAGAGTAACCCCCCACCCAGCTAGTCACCGATACTGTCGTGAGTATGGAGCTCAGAGCGTTTGTGGCGTTTGTATGGATGCACTTGGATCCATGCATGAGCGTGATGCTGCCGACCCCCCCCCCTCCCCAACCGTGGGCGGGCGACACTTTCCTTAAGTGTTCTAAAAGGGTCATCGTGACCTCATCTCGCTTCCTGAGCTCAAAGGCTGGTGCATCCTTCTGCTCGATGCTAATATCTGTGAGGGTTGACAAGTTTAACACGTGATCCATTTAAGTAATGGTTTCTCTTTTATGAGATGCATTTCGCAGGTTCTTTGCCCCCACTTATCCAGGATGGACGGATGGATGGATGAGGAATAGATGCAACCAGTTGCTAACTGCCCCTTAATTATAGGGATTAGCACGCGTCGTGATTGGCCTGTATCTCAGTCCCAAAAAATAACAACTGAGGTGCCCGGAGAAAATAGACAGTCGGGGAAGAGGGGAAGAATGAAGGGATGAGACGCTTGTTGAAAATAAAGCTAAATTGAAAAAACAAACAAACATGGCTGGGGGGCTGGTGGCGGGAAGACAAATGAGGAAGTTAGTGTTGCGCTCATAAGCAGTTACAAGGCGTGAGCGCTTGTTGCTGCGAGGCGATGTTTGAAAGGCGTTGCACTGAGGTGAATAGTGACACCCCCTTTAGGAATTTTTGCTGCATCCTCATTTTGAGGCGATTGTTGTAACGATTTTAGAGGATGTTGCTATTGCTTTACTGGATGTAATGATCTGTTTCCTGCTGATTCCAGCAAAATAGCTCATTCTGCGAATAATGCAATCGGCGGAGGAGTCGATTTTAATAAATGGGAAGCCGGCGGGGAAAAGAGTTGTGATTCTCATGTGGACGGCGGGAATGGTGCACTTAGAGATGCGTTTGATTCGGCGTAGAATGGAAGAACCTGCTTTGGTGCTGAAGAAGGAAATATAAATAAAAATGCCTGTGACGTTACCTTTTCTTCGAACCCGAACCCAACAAACATTTGAGTGTGAGATAGGAAACATTCAAGGAAATCCACAAGCGGGAGCTCATTAGAGGAAAGGCTTGATTTTGCTTCTCTTTAAATTTTTCCACGGAGAGACGCTGAGTCACATCTCGACACCAATCGTTATTTTCTGCCAGAACCTTATTTTAGACATCATGGAGTTGTCTCGTTTCCGTGCCGGAGCGCTTGTCATGTTTATCAAAGACACGTGTCGCACTAAGAATAAATATTCAGTTCAGAAATAAAGGCTAATTCCTTTGGAGAGTGATATTTCTTTTGTTGTTTGTGTTATTCTGTCTGAGTCCAGTCAGTTTGTGTTCCTATTATCTCGTGACACGTTCCTAAAGAGCAGGTCTAGATGGTAATAATATTTTTTTTATTTTATTTTTTACAGGAAACCAATTTCCTCCAGTCGAGGAAGATCGTCGGGAGCCGCTTCCACTTGGAGCAAAAGTTAATGGAAGGACGGTGCATGGAGTCTTTCCCAGCATGCATTGGGTGAGAGACACTAAAAAGCAGGCTCATTAGAATTCTCATGAGGTCAGAGGTCAGCTGACAAACCACCTGCTGCTTCCCCCCCCCCCCCGTTTGCTGCCTGTTGTCCCAGTTAATGGACAACGTATTTCATATTCTCCGAATCCACAGACAGGAAGGAGACGGAGACGAGGAGCGTCATCGGGGATCCATATCAACACAGCTCTAATAGTTGCCCCGTCCCAGCTAGAGGCCGAATGAACCAATCAGAGGCTGGCACGTTTGTGGAGAGTCTGTATCCCATGGCTACAATGTCCCAGAGTACCCTCCCTGGGGGGCATACACAGGATGGTAAAAGGCTCCGTCGACCTTTCCTTCCATCCACAGTAAACATTCCCAATATCTAACAAGATGCCCCCCCCCCCCAAAGTACGCCTCTCCCCACCGGCGACGAAGAGGAGATGCTTTTTATGTGCAGCAGATCCCGGGGCAGACAATCTGGATCCCGTAGGGGGGGGGGGGACGCCAGACGTGGAGAGGTGCACCTGCAGAGCCGGGGGAGGATGTCTGGCAACAGGCCGTGCATCCGGAGCGCCGGCCTGCTAACTGGCTCTGCTCCGAACTGATTAAACATCCAGAGGAGAGACAGGAAGAAAGGGAAGGGATTCGAAGGAAGGTAATTGGGATGACGAAAGGTCAAAGGGGGGGGGGACAAAAGACTTGTAATCGTCAAGGTGGGCGAGACAGGAAGGAGGGGTGGGAGTAGAGGCACAGGTGAGAGAGGGGGTGGAGCTGACGGAAGAGGAAGGGATAAATCAAAAGGTGGAATGAATGTGTTAAAGCATTAAAACGGAGGTCAAGGGAAAGGCAGCGCTGGGGGGGGGGGGGGGCAAGGGGGGGTGCGACACGGCAATTTAGTGAAGGATGTAGAAGATTGTGCTTAAGACTAGGAAAAGGTTTATTCTTTTAATGATGACAATTACAGTTGTGGCGGGGGGGTAAGTGGGTAAAAAGGAGGAAAGGGAGGTTAGAGCGAGGATGACGAGATTTAAAAGGGAGGTTGAGGGGGTGAGAGGGTTATTTAAGATGACAAGGTTAAAAAAAGAGGGGAGGTCGCTTCCCTTCCTGCAGAGATGAAACCAGAGAGGAGGAGGAGGAAAATGAGATGGGTGATGGGGGGGGGGAACTGATTAATTAGACTCATAGATCCACTGGGAGTCACTCAGGGGAGGAAGAGAAGACGTTGAAAGAATGGAAGAGAGGGAAAAGGGCGATAATCCGAAAAGTACCATTATTTTAGTGGTATCAAATTATTATTTTATCATATTTAAACAATACGGCCATCAGAGTGGGAGAAGATGGGATGGTGAAACTATAGGGAGGAGAGGAGAGGAGAGGAGAGGAGAGGAGAGGAGAGGAGAGGAGAGGAGAGGAGAGGAGAGGAGAGGAGAGGAGAGGAGAGGAGAGGAGAGGAGAGGAGAGGAGGAGAGGAGAGGCTTCACCTTTGTCCTCAAAGCTTTGGACTTGCACCAGAAAAATCTTAATTTCACAAATATCAATAACAACAAAAGAATAATAATAATAATGCAGGTTTATGTGGAACCTTGGAGTGCTGGGATACACAAACGGAGCGTGTGACGCTGGGTGAGGAGAAGAGGCCGGCTCTCCGTTCAATAATGGCTCAAATTGGAGGAAATGGCTTCTGAAATTACGTTTTCAGAGGTTCTCGTTTTAAGTGCGTGGCTGTCGATCCACATTCATTTCCTGCGGGAGCCGGTCAAGCGTCGCATCAGTCAAACATCACATAGATTCATTTTACAGGCTCACAAAGTAAAATGAGATTAAAGGCACATAGATGGGGGGCGGGGGGGGGGGGGTCTGTATGTGTGGAATCGAGGAAGATGCATGATGGGAAATGCTCTATATTTAGAAGAGCCTTTTGTAAACGAACTAAAGGACTTGTAGTAAATCTATAACCGCTGATACAATCACACAATAGTCAGAGAAGCTCCGCTCTGTCACTGATCGTGTGTTTCGATCGACAGGAAGTGGAGAAAGGGCTGCGGAATCACTAATGAACTCTGACCTAGATAATGCATCGCTGCAGTTCAGGCCACCTTAACGTCATCACTGATGCTCGCACAGGACTGTTAGTTATTCAAATCCACTCCACGCAAAGAAGCGTGATCACATTTCTGTGAATGAAAACAGGGCCCGCCCAAGCCGAGGTCCGCGACACGCTGCTGCCACCTAGTGGTTAGGATGCATTTTGATGCATTTAAGTGTCTGATTTAAATATGGATGCTAATTTTTGCTGGTGTAGCAAAGATTCAGTGTTATTAGTCCATATTCTGCGTGGACTCAGTGATAATCTCATTTTTGTTTGCAGCGTTATGTCATACAGTAAACAGAGTAATGAATTATTCATATTCCTGGAATTGCTCAGCAGCGCATTTAGAGACGGTTGAGAGCCTGTATGAATGTGATTTAAGAGCTTGAGATGGCACCAGAGACTGATCCTAAAAATAAAATAAAAAAATAGACAACTGTTTATTACATTTGAAGATGATATGATAATCTGTGATTCAGGGAATGCTCTTATATCTACTGTAAAGGCTGATGTTTGGGCAGATGGGTGATCTTAATTAATACCCATGAAGTCACAACCGACGCGTGCTGCCTTTAAGTGCTGCAGGAAATTTGGAAACAACGTGTTTGTCTCTTGTGTGACAATTTAAAATAAAGCTCAGAGCGTTCTCCCTATTATTTATTCTATAACGTTTATAATTTCATGCCGGCGTGTCTATGTCTCGCCTAGAATGTATTTTTACTCTACACTTAGGTGTAGTAATGTAGACTTTTCCGGGCTGTACCTGAAGGCAGCAGTCACCGCGCACAGTGCAGGAGATACTTGCGCGGCTCAGGTTGGCTTTATTGTGCGGGCGCTGCGGGACAAGACAGAATGAATGTGTCCCTATAGACGGGTGAATCCGGACAGAGTGACTGATCATGGCCGGTCGGTGGCGAGACCCGGTAAAAACGACGCAAGCTCCCCCCCAACACCGGGAGACACCGGAGGAGACCGGGGACGCGGCGGAGCCGCTGCGGGAGCTGCCGCGCTGGATGCGGCTTTACTTCTACGGGATGCACGGCGTGACTCTGGACGTCCTGCTGTCCTCCCTGCAGCGTCTTGCGGGCCACCGGGACCCCAAACTGGTGGGCTTCTCCTCTCCGTTCCGGTGCGTCGCGCATTCGCTGAGCCACTTCGCGCTGGAGCAGGTCTACGCGCGGAAGCGGCGCTTCCGGGCTCTGCCTGCGGCGTTCCATCTCATCCTCTACCCGTCCGTCTACATCGGGCTGCAGATCCTGATCGGGAGCGTCGACGCGTCGGCCCGGCAGGTGGGGGCGGCTTCCGGCGCGCACCTGGCCGCGCATTACGTCCTGGCTCTCTATTTCTCTCAGGTGTTCCACAGGGGGCTGTCCGGGCTGCGTTATCGCCCCTCCTGCCCCGCCGACCCCCTGCGCGAACCCGTTCACGACGGGAGCGCGCTGCGCGGCCTCCCGGGCTTTGCGCACTTCTTGTTCTTCGGGATGCACGGCTTTCTGGACGAGGTGCTCTTCACGTCCGTCTTCAGCCTGGTGGAGACGCCCGATCGGAGCCCCGGCGGCTACACGTCGCTGTGGTCCTTCCTGATGTACGGGAGCTGCAGCTTCGTGGTGGAACGGCTCTACTATCATCTGCGCTTCGGCCGAGGCTGGGGGGCGCGCCGGCGGCTCCCCGTCTACATCTGCTTCATCTACACCTGGGAGTTCTCCTGGGGGCTGGTGCTGAGGCAGCTCGGCGCCTGCTCCTGGGACTACTCCCATTACCCTCACAACTTCATGGGGCTCGTCACCCTCCTCTACCTGCCGGGCTGGGTCTGCCTCAGTCTGTATCAGGACGTCCTGTCCGACGTCCTGCTCAGGATCAAGTGCGCCAAAGGTGTGAATGTGAGCAGGGACGATGAGGGACAGCTGGAGACAAAGGACAAACGACTTTGATTTGTCTTCGAGAGGTTTTAACACCGAGATTAGACCGAATCAGGAGAATGCACAGATTTTAATTCTAATAAACATATCACACTGATTTAAGGGGAGACAAATAAGGGACCAGTCCGGCCTTTAATCAAATCTCACAGCAGCCTATATCGGTGAGGATGTCTCCACGTTTAATGCACTTAGTAGTTCAGCAAGTCTGTTTACTTTGGGCTCCAGACAACATTTAAATGAATTCCTCCTCCGGTTATGTTTACTTGCAGTCCAATAGTTTTTAATGAACCCCAAAGAACAATTTTATTTTGTTGTTGTTGTTGTTGTTCTCTACAATTTTGCTTGAATTGCATGTACTGTCAGATCAAATTAGTTTCTAAAGTACTGGACATGTGTCCACGTCACTGATGGATGTTTCATGAAAGATCTATTTCTTGATGATTTCTTAGAATTTAGTTTTGGAATTGATTAATCGGCTTCAGTCGAAGCGAATGTAGCACCGACCTTTTTTTAAATCCACTTTTTATTTAGCATTCCTTCAAATAACACTGATTGTGTATGATGCAAAAAAGCGTAATTTGCTTTAAAGTGACCTTTTCATTCTTTATCAACTAATCAAACGTCACTAAAATACCTTGCACTGTGACAAAAGCCAGTTTGTGAAGTAACTGATCAAAGTACTTAATTTCATTACTTGAGTAAAAGTACAAACTAGTGAAATACTACTCCAATAAAACAAAAAAATTGACTTAAGCAAAAGTAAAGAAGTATTTTCTGTAGAAAATGAATGAATCATAATTTTGCAGCTTCAAAATAAATAAAGTTAGTTATACTTCTGAAGATGTGTTTTCGACTGTTCCTGTTCGCTTCCCGGCGGTTGAACTAATCCCGGCGTGAACCTGCGGTCTGCTCCTCTGCATGTCGACCACATCCTCGCTCCTCTCGCATTCAGGTGCGGCTGAAAGCGAACCAGCAGGATTCCGACGAGCCGAACCCTAAATACCTGAGCAGTCATCGACAGCCGCTCCTTAAAACCGGATTCTGTTCCCTGCCGGGCGGTTGATCCTGCAGCACGCATGCAGACCTGCTCCCTGGCCGTCTGGGATCTCCCCCTCCATGTTGTTCTGCGTTCTCTGCTGGGTCGCTTCCCTGCTCTTTGCTTGCTGAACATTGTGAGTTCCAGGCTGCGTATCGGTGTACAAGGTGGTTGTTCTTATCGGGTTGGACCTTTGCTAAGGGTGTAGCGCAGTCTGGAATGACAGTAGCTTAAATCAACAAAGCAGGAGACACAAAGGTCACGGTTGTGCGTTCCTGCTGTAGCAGGTCGTCAGGGAGCAACGTGGTTGTCGGTTCTGTGTCTCTTTTTCTTTTATTTGCATGCACAAATCAGATACAAATACCTGTCCTAGTGGGAATATTATTGTCGCAGCCATGGTAACATGTGAGTGTTTGAATAGGAATAAGAACAATCAGATCCATTTGAAATCTTTCTGGCTGTAGGATCAAAGTGTGGGAAGAGGAAGCAAAACGCTGTGCTACTCCCTGTGTCGTGTAAACAGAGAACAATCCTTTTTCCTGTTTGTCTAACCTGTCCACGCCACGGATCGACGAATTCTGCTGCACGACCATCTAATCTATCACTGAGGTATCAGCTGAGGCACTGGCGTATCAAGTTAACCTGCCATCAGTACGATGGAGGTCTGCAGGGTGACGTTAGCTGGCCGTCGTCGTCAGCCCCCCCCATCAGTATATTGATCTATAAGGATCAGATGTGTAAGGGGTTGCTACGTGAGGAAACAAGACAGGAGAGCGGTTACAAGTGAGCAGTGTGTCGTTACACCAAGAAACCAAACTCCCCTTCAAACCGGATCTCACTGAGGGGGTAACCGAAGGTGCGTCTAATCTGGAGAAGCGTTTGGGTGCTCACTAAGGAGTGGAATCTCTTCGAACGGGGCGTTCAATGACTGATTTATTAAGTAGGGTTGGTGAATGCTTGTCCAAGGGTTGCCTCGTGCTTCCTTTGCAAGAGACAAAGGTTTTATTTTTACTTCTCCAGACGTGATCAATAGAGCAACAGCGCTGCCACAACCAGGTCCGGTTACAAGTTCTAGTATCATAAAAAAATATAATCACAATATGCGAAGATTACCAAAAGATATATAGAAACATTTCTGCATGCTGACACGACGTAAAGTGTGTATAAATGGGTAGCAAGTCTTCCTCGTCATTAATCAATGTTTGCACCATGCACAATAACACACGATGGTATCTGAGTCGATATGCATCCAGTATGTGCGACCAGCGCTGAGCTCTATCCAGCTTTATCCAGAGTAACGCCGCCATCATGTGGTTGAACTCTGCACATCTTGCGAGTTCCCACAAAGTTCTGTGTTTTTAATTCATCTCTGCTTTTAATATTCCAAATGTTAACAGTTCCCAAATTCACCCAGAGGAAGATTACGCCACTCAAATCCATCAACATACGTATAGCATCACGTGGCACGACGGTTTTTTGCCTCGCTGTCTAGCCTCGTCGATCCTTTTGCAACCTCGGGCATTTTTCTCTTGACCTCTTGGGTGTTCTGACTCCAGCGTTGCATTTCTCCTTCAGTCACTGTCCGCCTCTGCATTTCATTATGCATCCAAGTCTTCATCATAACCCTAAACAAGATATTAGCAGCATTGCACACAGTTTGTGGCTTCTTTTTATTATTTTTATTCCGTTGAGGTGTGGAGAGGCCAAACTCATTAAATATTGACACAGAGGGTTTTGCCTTCCTCTGGGATTCAAAATCTAATATTCATGTTGTCTTCTTCCCTCCTCCTCTTGTAGCCTCAATTTCCTTGTTGTGGAAAATAGCTCAGAGGAAGATTTCACAAGGTATTGCTCCGGAGGTTGTTTCTCCCTTTGTACAAATCACCTCCAAAGAGGGACTTTTACATGCACTGAATACAACTCACACCTTTGGTTTGGTACTTTGTGCCTTGTTAATGAAAGATCAAAACATCAAATAAAAGTTCACCTTTCTATTTTTTTAACATATTTTCTTTTTTCTTTTTTAGATGTGTATTTACTTTATTTTTCCAAAACTTGTAAATCCAAGTCGAGGTGGGGGCCGCTGCTGTGTCTCAACCTGACAGTCAGGTTTTTCAAGTCTTACACAACTCATGTTTAAGAAAGGAAGCTAAACGTAAAGGAGCAGAGGAGTCTTAACGGAGAGTGTAAAAGCGCATGAATGGAAACTATTCCTTTATAAACTATGCATTGAAATATTATACATCCCCTTAACAGCAGTTTTACATTCATATTCCCAAATTGTACATACTTAAGGATTCCAATCGTGTACAATTTATTTGCACATGGAATTAACAAATGAAAAGGATCCAATTACAATTATTCACCTATAACATTTACAGACGATTAATAACGGAACAGATCTGCTGTTGCATTCGTCTTGAACTTTGCACGAATTACGCAGCAAAAATGTTTTTACAAGCTGCACCAATGTGCTCCCAAGTCCTTTTTATATCACTCATCCAAGAATGCAATCCCGTAAACTGCCCCATCCAGGAGCCTGACTGAGCATGTTGAGGATTACAAACACAATAAAGTGTGAGCTGTCTTGCCCTTTTTCAACTCGGTAGCCTCTAAATATATATATGTAATATATATGTTTGATTGAACTATGTAATATATATGTTTGATTGTTGAACGCAGTACATTACAGTCTGCTGTCAAAGGCCTAACATACATTTAAAACAATAAGGGTCGTGTTTTCTGTCACACACTGAAAGCTTTGAAGCATAATGCTCTAGTCCTAAGGGTATTTATTTACTTCACTTTTTTTATAGGCTATTTATAGTTTGTTGCAATGGAATCGAGAGGCCTGCGTATTTCACTTCTGGGGGAAACCATTGGAGGCTGTGTTACAGATCTGCAGCTGAGTTCTCTGGCACAGAAGCCTCTCTCCATCACCTGAGAAGAGGGAAATGATCGTTTCTGCTGAGCGCAGGCCGCGACCCTTTCAGGTGCGGACAGGTCGCAGCTCACTCGAAGCAGCGTTTTGCTCTTATCTTGGAAACTTGCACCTTATTTCTTATCTCCTCCCATTCGGCTCTCGCACACATTCCTGTCATAAAAAGCCACGGGCGAGCAGAGCCAAACCATTACAGGGACGGGATGGGGGGGGGGTCAGAAAACTGTAATTTCATTAAATAATTATTAAAATCTTTCTCTAATATGTATTAGGACGCATTTTCGTTCTACGAATACTTATTGATAGGAAGTGCACGGTTTCGCGTGTGGATACTTTCCCTTTGTGATTATGTGGGACACATAAAAATCTGGCACGCCCCCCCCCCCCCCCCAATCCCGGATAATAGACTCGTCCTCACGCTGCCATGTTGGATGGACCTGGCTCCGTGCTTTCAGGCGGCCGGACTTCCCAGGAAAGTTTTTACCTTGTGCCGTCTTTGCAGTTTCGACATTGTTCTGTAAGGGATCGGGAAATCACTTCGCATTCCCAAACGACTTATACTTTGGCGCACCTCGGTCTCGCGGGGCCCCCCCCGGAATAAACCGGACCGGTGTGAAGGGGGTCGCGGGAAGGCCACCGGATTGTTTATGTATCGTTTCGGATCCCGTATAACGAATTACAATCGGCGTACGCTTGATTAGTTTGATCGCCAATTATGAGCGGGCCACCGTCGCAACGGCGGCAGGCAAATGTCGGATCGATACTACTGACGCCACAGGAAAACGAATGTCTGTTCAACCACCTCGGCAGGAAATGCATCGTAAGTTTTTCCACAACAAATTGAACTATGACAGCAGGCTAAGAAAATGAGCTAATATTGCTAAGTTGTTTGCTAGCTTTGATGTGTAAATGGTGCGTTTGTGGCCTACGTTTCAGTGTCGTGATTTCGGGTTTTCCCCTGGAAAATATTAGAGACTTTTAACTGAGTAGGTTGGAGTGTTAATTATGGAGGCTCTTGGGGGGGGGGGGGGGGCAATGGCGAGGGACCCTTGTCCCGTTTGGAACGGTGGCCGCTGATACGCCTTCAACTTTCGGCTTGACACACCTGGAATCACGCTTGTACTTCCGAAATGCAAACGTCACTCAAACTACACGCAAGAAAGCCTAGCAGAAATAGCTAAGTTAGGACTAGCTTGGGTTTTTGGAGCTGCTAAAGCCATCAGTGGGAAGCAGGGCAGAGCATTTTTTCCTTTTTTGGGGGGGGGGGGGTTATTACATAACAGAACCTTGCTTGTTTTCGGGAAGTGTGTCCGCAGTGAAGAATGTGCCGACGAGACTTGGCAGAAGATAGTCGAGCTGACTAGCTAAAAATGCTCGCCAGGCACACAACCCACGAGAACATTAGCTTTCTGCACAATGTGCAATGTCACGAATCAATAGTGGGAGAAGCCCTGGCATTACTTTAGACTGTCAGCATCATATTTGCATGTGTTCATGTGTTCGACCTGTAGCTAGCCTCTTCTACCCAATATAAAGTGTTTAAATGGGGAAATCTGCAGCTTATTACCATACTTTTAAATGTTTGTTTTTACCTTTTCATAATCTTGCAGGACAGGTTATTTAATGTCTTTTTCTTTTTTCTTTTTTTACCAAGTGTTATTCAACAATTTCTGCACATCAGATGAATATTTAAAGACTTTCAGAGCAAACATGGACGCCTCCGGGGTTTGCCTTCATTTGTCGTCTCATTGGTCAAAGTAATGCTAGCATTTAGCTTGTGGTCGGATCAATGGTGGTCCAATAACGCAGCTGGTCTCCTGTGTGTTTGAACCTTTTCTCTTAGTTGTCCTGAAATGCTTTTTCCACCGTAAAGTTGGCTGATTTTGGGTTGTCGTCTCAAAAAGGTGTGTGTACTTTCCACATTTCCTCTCGGCACATTTATATCACCTGGAAGTCACGTCACACCTTCGCCTCTTATAGACAGACTTTGCAGATAAGATATTTTCCTTCTTGGGTGTGGCATGAAGTCAGATTTGCTCTGTAGATCAAGGTGACTTAGCATGCAGTAGAGGCAGAATCTTACAAATCTGCCTTCTTCTTCAGGCTTCCACTTGGCCTGTTCTCAGGTTACTTCCCCATACTGATCATAGTTCCCTCTAATTGTGTATTGTTCGGATCATGTGGCTGAGAGGAGCGGGAATGGCTCTTCCTCTGTGTCAGCGGTGCGCTGGATTTTCGCATGTTCACTTTAAAGAGTGCATCTCCTGTCTCATGACACTTGCCCCGCCCCTTTTCAGACGTGAACACACAGGTTGCTGAGGTGTGTCTCCCTGCACGTAACCTGCTGGAACAATCTCGTGACGTAGTGTTTTTTTTTTTTCTTTTTTTGCATTCGGGTAATCGTCTCACTGAGCAGGTGACACAGGTGGAGAAACGGGAACACGTCTGACATTATTGCCGTGTTTCTACGCACATCTTCGCATGCAGAGAGCGTTGGGAATCCAACGGCGTATATGAGTCTGTGGGGGGGGGGGGGGGGGGGGCGAAGAGACGGGCATTGTTTGTCTCCTAGACCCGTCCAATTAGAATTCCCATCGGAGAGTTTAGTAACTGACTGATTTTGTGTCATGCAATGTGCTTATTATGCAGCACATCCGAGTTTCTCAGCTCTGCTTCCTCTGAAGATGAGCCGCAGACTTCTCGAGTTGCTCCTTTTTCATATTACTCATATCACTTCGAGGTAGCCAAAGCTCCGTTTGCCGTTTTTGATGCGATGATGGCAAATGTTCTGTCCAGCTTTATTGCTTTGGACTGCCCTTCAGTATCGCTGCTATAAAACAGACTGCTGTCAGCCTTCTGCTTTGAATAAAAGCCACCCGTGCATGGAGAGAGCGAGGCGTGCAGCTCCACCATGCATTACTCATTAGTATTCTTTCTGCTGTTTCCACCATCTCCAACACTGTCTGACTGTGCAAAGGGTCCAGTTCGGCGTGTGTGTGTGTGTGTGTGTGTGTGTCAATCCCGTCCGACAGGAAGTCCCGTGGTCGAACCTCCTCCGGTGATTTGGTGCTGTCGAAGTAGAACACGATTCCTCCACTTCGCCTCCTGTCTGGCTTCTCCCCTTTCCCTGTTTTCACTTCACCTCCACTGTTCTCTCGTTCGGGTCTCCTGCTTAAGTGTTGCTTTGCTTCAGATCGATGTTATTCCACGCATTCGTCCCGCGAACAAATATGCCGGCGTTCTCTGCGCTATTTGGTTGTGATCTCGAGTCGAGAGTCGGATTGCATTTCGTCCCCAACATCAACGTCGGCCCAAAAGACGCAAGTCGCCTCTAGCCCGGCCGCGTTGACGGCGGTTTAAAGGGTGGTTAGTCAGCTCCGTAGGCTAGTAGCTAGCATGCAGGACCGGCTCTGCAAGGTTCTGATCGCCGCTAGGGCAGCTGCTTGGTGTGTACTTTGTCTAACACAGTTTCAGACTCGTGGCGGTCGTCTTCTACCTGGGGGGTGGTTATAATGATTCAGTTTGATAACTGATCAAACACTGGAGTCTGGAGATCGCTTCAGGTTGTGTGCGGTATCACTAAGATCAATATTGGACCTGGAAACGAGAGCTTGCTGTCAGCTTTGGGTGATTTTATATATTCCATAAAAAGTTGTGTGACGATGAGGCTTTTTTTTTTACCGCCGCCGTTTATCTGTCCGTCAGCTACATAACGTAAAAACATTACGGACGGATCTTGATGAAATAAATGGGGAAGCCTTCACTCGACATCAGTTGCAGTTGTGGGACGATCTTGACCGCGGAGCGTCCGTCTCTCTGTCTTCCCAGACGTTATGTTCGGCGGTGGTCCAGGTCTTCACAGCAGAGCGGAACACCAGCTGGAGCAAGAGGTGCTGCGGCGTGGCGTGTCTGGTCAAAGACAACCCGAGCCGCTCCTACTTCGTCAGGGTCTTTGACATCAGGGTAGGTACCGCGGCGTGCTGCGTGGTTTGGGGTCTGACCTGCCGCGTTAACCTTTGCGTTCTTCTAACCGAGGCCCGAATCGCGTCCTTCATCCGGCCTGCTCTCTGTGTTTCCTCCAGGATGGGAAGACGTTGTTTGAACAGGAGCTGTACAGCAGCTTCAGCATTTCCCTCCCCAAACCGTACTTCGTCACGTTCTCCGGAGACGTGAGTTCCCGTCGTTTCTTTTTATCCATCCCGTAGAAGGACGTGGCATGTATTTATGGTGAAATTACACACATTTCTGTTCTGTGTGTGTGTGTGTGTGTGTGTGTGACAGACGTGTCAGGTGGGTCTGAACTTTGCCAGCGAGGAGGAGACGAAGCGTTTCCGCGGTCACGTCGCAGAACTGATCGGGAGAAGACAGAGGAAATCTGGTACCGGCTTCCTAGCGCTGCTTCTGACTTAACATCATTCTGACTGCTATGTGTTTTTAGAGTTTGTCTCAAGTGTGTGTGTGCGTGTGTGTGTGTGTGCGTGTGTGTGTGTGCGTGTGTGTGTGTGCGTGTGTGTGTGTGTGTGTGTGTGTGTGTGTGCGTGCGTGTGTGTGCTGGTGTGTGTGTGTGCGTGCGTGCGTGTGTGTGTGTGTGTGTGTGTGCGTGCGTGCGTGTGTGTGTGCTGGTGTGCGTGTGTGTGTGTGTGTGCTGGTGTGTGTGTGTGTGCGCGTGTGCGTGTGTGTGTGTGTGTGCTGGTGTGTGTGTGTGTGTGTGCGTGCGTGTGTGTGTGTGCGTGCGTGTGTGCGTGCGTGCGTGTGTGTGTGTGTGCGTGTGTGTGTGTGTGTGTGTGTGTGTCCGTGCTTTGAGTGTTCGTGTTGGGATGCATTCCGAGCTTTATTGTTGGCGCTCCTTTCCTCTCACTTTCCTCGTCCCTCCCTCGATTAGACCGCCTGTCCTGCTGCTTCCTCTTCCGCGGGTCGTTTCCCGAACCCTTCAGAGCGTCGCTCTTTCATCTTTCCCTTTCAGCACCTCTGCTTTGGGTGCTTATCTTTCCCCTGAAGACTCAACTCGGCACTTTTGCGTGCCGGTCCGTGTCCTTCTCGAGTCGCTGATATATTCCCTGTCCTCTGCTCGCCGGCGGGAGCTGGTGTCTGATTCCTAAACGTGCTAACAGAAACCCTTCTTGCTCAATCCTGTTGTTACCGACCGATAAACTCTCTTCTCTTTGTGCGCTCCAACACAATCTCACATGTCACTAACACAACCCGACGCGTCGGCGCAGGACTGTATTGATTTCATGTGTGTTGTCTGTGTTCACAGAGAAGAGACGCGACCCTTCAAATGGTATGTTTGGTTTTGTGTTTCTGTTTTTTTTTACCGTCTTCCTGTCAGAAATAAACCGACCATAAATAGAACTATTATATAACTTTTTTACATTTTGCTCTGCTTCCCTTTGCCTCTTTAGACTTACTGCCTTATTGTTCCCACTTCAAATTAAAAGCGCTCTAGCATTCCAGTGAATGGACGACCTCGATTCCTTTTGTTGTGGCGCAGTACTCGGCGTAACGCTGTGCATTAAAGACAGGAAGGTTTTAAAAGGTCTGGAGGGCATTTGAAGATGCTAACGGAAGCTAAGGTACTAGCTAGATGAGGATATGAAATATACGACACGAACTCAGACCCGCATCCATAGTGAGAAAACCTGCCCATCCTGCAACGTTAAGACGGAGAGCTGTTCATTATGCGTTATTTATTTGTTCGGGTCGACCAGCACCAGCTTTTAATCGACAGTTTCTATCTCGGGTAGTTTGTTTCTTAACAAGAGCATCTCCTGGATGAATTGGTTCATTTCCAAAAGGTTTCCTCTCCCTCCCTTCCCTCCCCTCGTCTCTCCATCTGTCCCACTCTCTCTTCCTGTTTCCACGTCACAGCTCTGCTGCCAGCGTTCACACTTGCTCTTTCTCTGTTCTGCCCTTTTCTTCTTCATCATTTAATAGTATGTTTCTCTCTCTCTTTTTTTTTTTTTATCTGTGTCTGCCTCGAATGCTGCATTCTCTCTCCCCCGCTCACCCATCAGATTCATCATGTTTTCAGAAGCCACTGAGATTACTGTGGGATTATGCATAGAACGGTTTTAATGGTTACATAAAATCCAGCTCTAAATCCGGAATGATTTGCTGGGATTAGATGTATTCGTATGTTTTGCATGGAGGAGGAGGAGGAGGAGGAGGAGGAGGAGGAGGAGGAGGCAGCAGTGGCAGTAAACCAATGGGAGCATGACAATCTGACGTCAAGTGCAAAGCGAATGCTTCGGACCCAAAGCATGGAGATCCCAGATGAAAATAAAGCGGAGACACAAATCTGTCTCAGAAGAAACCGATGTGATGGAAGGAATGCCGGAGGAAGAGTAAGCTGGGCAGCGGGCTGACTTAAATGTCCTCTGCTGGACGTCTTCCTCCTCTGCGTACGGAACTCGGACCGTTGCTCCAAGTCCATCACAAGTTCTTGGAAGGAATCCTTGCCGAGTGAGGACGACGCTGTATTTCTTTCCTGGTTGAGACAGAGGTCCTCCCAATCTTTCCTTGGCGTCTCCGTCCGAGCCGTCCACTTCGTGCCCGGTTAGATGCTGCGATGATGTTCTGCACCACCTTCCTGTCCGCGCCGTCCGAGGACCTTAACTGTGAGGGCGGCGGAGGAAGAGGAGCGGTATCGGACGGAGGCTTCGGCCCAGGGCGCTGCCTGTCCTCCTTGCACTGCCTGGTGCTCCCGCAGGACGAACTGTCTGAACTGACCTCCCGGCTCCCCGTGGCCCCCGAAGAGCGAGCTCGCCAAGCGTTTTTGGATGTCGGTGCGACCACCTGCGGAGCAAGGGGTGGTGGGTGCGTTTGGGACGGGAGGAGAACGCGGCGCGGTCGGTCGGCCTCGCCTCCGTGCAGAAATGCTTCCCGAAGTCTCTGTAGTGAGAGCGCTAAAGGTACGAGCTGCACCTGCGGCGCCGGGAGAAGGGATTTGACCTTAAATTGACGGACTGAAATGTTGGCGGCCTTCCGTGTGCCGTTGCGGCGCCGATTTGTTGAACGGCTCTGTTTGTTCCGCTTTGCTTTCCTACATGAACCCTAACTTCCTTGGAATCTCTCCAGGCCCGTCGCTGCCGATGGCCACGGTCGACATCAAGAACCCGGAGATCAGCGACGTCCGCTTCCTCCACCACAACAACAACAACACTCAGATGAATAACGTCGTGCACCCCCCCTTACCCAAGCGGGAGAAAAAGGCCAAGGGCAAGAAGAAGAGGTTGACCAAGGCGGACATCGGCACGCCGAGCAACTTCCAGTGAGTTTCCGCCGTCGCCCGTGGCGTCGGGTCGGGTCGGGTTCCGTTGAGGAGTCTAAACTTCTGTAGCTGGCGTGTTTCTATTTAGGCGCCCCGTAAGATGCCCTTAGTTGGTACCCGACCAGCGACGATGGTCCAGCTGGATCAGTCCCGGCTCCCGTTCGGTACCAGGACTCTAAGTTTCAGCCGGAGTGGCGCTTTAAAGTCATCTCGCCTGTAGATGGCGCTGCATTATAAAATTCACAATGCTCATTTGAACAGCTGATCTTTCCACAGAGGCCTTATATGGTCGTTATGCTCATGTGATTTGTTGTATTAAACATGTACATGTTGACCTAGAAACGGTCACATGACTGCCGGTCTGAGTTTACAGTCGACATCCGGCAGGATATAAATCCATGCTGTCCGTATTCCCAATCCAATCCTATAAAGTCCGCTTTGATTGGTAAAGCATAAAAAACCTGCGCTGTGCTTTCAGGAAAGGTCCCGGACCACATGCTTAGTCCTTTAATGAGATGCTGCAGATTAGCAACGAGCCCTCTGGGTAAAAGGAGAGCGAAACGGGTCACTGTCGCTTTCACAGCGGTTCAATCGACCCCAAGATGGTGGTTCCGTTCGCTTTCTCCTGTCATGTGACCTCACATGTGATCTCACCCCTTTCACAGGCACATTGGGCACGTAGGATGGGATCCGAACACAGGCTTCGATGTAAGTGTTAACACGAGAATGTCATGTTAGCATGCGTCCCTTCGGCTCGGGAATGTTAAGCCTGAGATTTTTAGACGGACAAGGATCGACCTACATCTGTGTAATCCATGGACCCGTTCCCAAAAAGAAAAAATCATCAGTCAGGGGTCGGGGGACTTACCCCGTCTGTAAATGAAAGGTAAAATCTAGATTTGGCTTCATTAATGTCATGTTTTCAAGGACTAGGATTGATTTCTAAGGGGAGACGTCGGTCGGAAAGATCCCGCTCGGCTTTCCGATCGTCGGAGTCGATTCACAAATGGGTAGGGAAAGGAATATCGGTCTTCCCGCCTGCAGCTCTCTCTTCATTTGTTTGTGTCCTTAACTCGGCACAGCAGCTGGAACGTGTAACACGCATAATAATAGATGGACGCAGTTGATAGTTTCACCCCTCTCCACTAGGGGGCAGCATAAAGACGAGTCTGTTGGTCCATCCTCACGTTCAACTATTGTCGAGGGATGCCTTCCAAAAGAAGACCATGATATCCATCCCATCGACTATGGCTTCCTCTTTTTAATAACTAAGGAGCCCGTAACGATCCAGAATTAGACTTTCCACTGCCCCCCCCCCCTTGTCTTCTATCTTCAGCTGAACAACTTGGACCCGGAGCTGAAGAACCTGTTCGATATGTGCGGCATCTCAGATGCTCAGCTGAAGGACAAAGAGACCTCGAAGGTCATCTACGAATTCATCGAGAAGAAAGGCGGCGTGGAGGCCGTCAAGGACGAGCTTCGGAGACAAGGTACCGTCACGGTGACGCCGCCCGGCGGGTTTCAGTGAGGAGCTCTGGTACCGTAACGTAACCGGTGTGGTTCCACCCCTCAGGTCCGCCCAGGTGGAGCGGTAGGTTCCGACGCATGCCGGGTTGGGTTGTAGAATGCAGCTGAAGTGTGCGGCTGTTTGTTTTTCTGTGTTGTTTGTTTGCTGACTCAGCAGCATTACTAAAACTGGAGGCACAAAAAACAACAACGCAGGATTTATCCTTTAATTTCCTCCGTTACAGTTTGTGTTTGGAACGACGTTGAACATGAGGAGTGGTTTAATTACGTTTGGGAGATACTCGATCATTGGATCGATCGGTTGTGACCGCCCGGATCCTCCAGCTGTCCGTTCGTAACAATTTAATCAGTCGTGATTGGCTGCCAGGTCTGATGATCTTTTTTTCCTTCCAGCTCCTCCCCCTCCTCCATCCAGAGGTGGCCCCCCTCCTCCACCTCCACACCACACCTCAGCCCCTCCTCCGCCTCCTCCTGCCCGAGGACGAGGGGCCCCGCCCCCGCCCCCGCCCTCTCGAGCTCCTAACTCTGCGCCACCTCCTCCCCCTCCATCTCGACCCGGCGTGTCCGCTCCGCCCCCTCCCCCGCCCAGTCGAGGATCCCTCCCACCTCCGCCGGCACACTCCTCGATCCCTGTGGCGCCCCCGCCGCCGCCTCCTCCACCCCAGGGCGGTGCTGGCGGGCCGCCCCCTCCCCCTCCTCCTCCCCCGCCCCCTGGCCCTCCGCCCCCTGCGCCGCCGCTGTCCTCGGAGGCTGACGGCGGTTCGGGGGGGAAGTCGGCGCTGCTGAGTCAGATCCGAGAAGGCGCCCACCTGAAGAAGGTGGAGCAGAAGGAGAAGGAGCGGCCGGTGTCCAGCACGGGCAGAGACGCTCTCCTGGGCCAGATCCGACAGGGAATCCAGCTCAAGCCGGTCAGCAGTCGTCCGCCTCGCGCACGCCGCACCCGTCGCTCACCTGTCCATAAAGCCCCACGCTGTTCCTGTCTTACAGAGGGACGACGCCAGCGACTCGACGCCGTCCACCCCGGCGCCGTCAGCAGGCATCGTTGGAGCCCTGATGGAGGTGATGCAGAAACGGAGCAAGGCGATTCACTCCTCAGGTACGAACGAGCAGGAAGGTTCTCCATCAGTTTCTTCTTCGCCTCCGTCATCCTCATTCCTCCTCCTCCTCCGCAGACGAAGACGACGACGACGAAGACGACGAGGACTTTGATGATGACGACGAATGGGAGGACTAGCGATATTTTCTTTTACCTATCTATTTTTCGTTCTTTTTTTTTTTGGCCCCTCCCGAACTCCATTAAAAATAGTTCTTGTCTTTGGTAAAAATAAATCTTTAATTTCAAAATTATAAATGTAAATGTTCTATCGATGTATATTTTTGTTGCCTTTATGCTTTTTTTTTTTTATTCATCTGTGCAATACCTCATTTAATCTGTAAATGTTTGTCTTTCTTTTCATCAGTCACTCGTTCTTGTGTTTCTTTTTAAATGTGTTCTAATCCCCCCCCCCCCAATCCGAAACTCTTCGGTCTTCCATCAGCTGTCACGTGACCCGTAGAATCCAAGGTGGGTTTCTCAATCCCTCGTTGCTTTTGGTCGGCGACGGAAAGGGGGAGGGGCTTCAGAAATCCTCGCTTCATTCGTCATTGTTTTTCAGGAGGGAAAAAGAAATGAACTATTTTCATACCCAATTTAGACGCTCTTTATTTTTACTTACTCAAATTATCTTGGTCCGAGCACTCATATTTTCTTAAAACAAAAGGAAAAAAACGGAAAAATGCTCTTTTTGGAATATTTGCCTTCGTTCGCTGTCGAGTGTAAATTTGCTGAAGAGTTTGAGTCTCGCTATATTTTTTTTGCACAGATTGAGAGACTGCGTGAATACAGGACAGTTTCAGGTCTATCAGTAATGAACAGTAACCCACACTACTACGGCACACAGGGAGGTGGCCTACGCCGTGTCATCCGGGCTACCTGCTGGGAATTTAAGCTTTTCCTTTTCTTGGTCACACTACAGATTTGTTGAAATTGTTCTTCCATTTTTATTTTTTATTTTTTTTAACTGTAGGAATGCAGTATTAATAAAACACTGTTGGAATCAGGTCATTAATCATTTAGAGCTTTGGAAATAAATACTTCTTACTTTTACCCACCAGATGCTAATAATGAGTCCTTAAGATAAGTTACTTGAAGTCCAAAGTTTAAAAAAAAAGATTTCAGTAATTCCTGTCTTGTTGATTTAAAATTCCATTTTTCAGCCAAAATAGTTTATTTTTTTATTTTTTATTCCAGGTTAGCACATAATTACAAAATAATAAAAACCTAGTTGTGTATCTTCAATACAGTATAAGGCAACACTAACGGTGTGATCGTGCTGAACCCATCTAAGCTAGCTGGAATAAAGCAAGAAAACAGCTCTTGGTTGTGACGATGAAGGGACAATGCTATATGTTAGCACTACATAGCTAAAAAGCATTTTTTAGCTTTTTGGCTAAAGCAAATAAAAAACTAGCCATGACGCAAACTTCTGTCGGAAACTCGGATGTTATTGATGCCAATCCTTATCAATAAGGCTTCAAAAATAAACTTGCAATGTACACTCCAATAAAAGGTTCATATTTACATACTTTGGTATTTGGGGTTGTTTTTTTTGTCCTTCCCATCTTTTTCACAGAACCTAATGTTTCTGATTGACCCATCCGCACTGCATTCGTGCTTTGTTGTGTAAGAGTCCAGTGTGTAATCCCACTGTGTGTGTGTGTTTGCCAGTGTGTGCGTGATGAATGCGTCGCTTGAAATGGAAGGCCGAACAGGGAGTTGGAAGCGTCTGGACACAGCTGTGTGTGGGATTATCGCCGGTTCGACTGCTACCATTTCACCCCCCCCCCCCCAGCCAGGTAGAAATGAACGAGGCACCGGGGTTTCTTTGTCAGGGTGAGCATCGGCCGACCACCTGTGTGAATTCATATTTACATCAAGACCATAAAATGTCTCAAATTTACTAACCCTATGCCCTCCGGGAGTAAAGGAAAAAGGTCGGGGCCTAAGAACTGTTTGTCCAGTGACACTTTTACTGTCGGGCACGATAACGGCCAAAAACAGTTCCACGGTTATTTTGAGCAGGTGTGCACCGAGCTCGGCTGACCCTGTATCAGTTAGATTTAAATCTGGATTAAGGTTGGGTTACGATCCCCATCATCCTACATGTAGGTACGCCAACATGCAAATTCCCCACGTCTGGATTCAACCCTCAGGTCAGAGGTCAAACGTGGAGTTGTTGGATTCCTTTGTTGTTACCGATGAGTCTCTAAACGGAGTAAAAACAGTCCACATACACTCCGACAGGCATCGTAAACATCAAATGGCTATATTTAGAATTCAACACCACCAACACCAATTATATTTACAATTTTACAAGAAAACGGTGAATTAGAAAACTTCAGTACAGTCAACTCAAAATTAAAATACAATTTTTTTAATTAATGCGTTAAAAACTTGAGCATAAGTAAAAGGGAAAGCAAATATCCAAGTTTCCCGTACGTTTTCTTCCTCTCGGTTCATGAGGAATTCAGTTTCCCGCTCCTCAGGACTCACGCACACGTTTTCACCTTGTCATTTTCATTTTTTGTCGGTCACTGCGTCGCCGTGACGACACAGACTCCCCAGTTTCCGCATCAACAAAGATACCCTTTTATTTGTTTGGGGTATTATTGGAGATAATGCGGGAGCTCAACCTGGAAAACAAATAATGCTGCGTCAGTTCTGCGTGCAAGCTGGGAGAAAAAAAATCCAAAGTATTCAAGGAATTCTAGGAAATCTTGTGAACATAGATCGGAATGAAATAAATGGACAGAAGTCTTATTCATGACTGAGAAACATCAAAGTTTGCATTTACGACCGAGAGGCTTGGACGGATACAAGAATGCAGCTTTCGAACCGCACTTCCCTTCAAATGAATTCCCTTCATTTTCAGAAGTAAAGCCAATTTTTGTGCGACATCAGGAACAAATAGTTGCTTAATTACAACTTTTACTGGCCGAATTAATTTTTTTACTTCCCAATATTAGACAAGGCAAAGTTGAAACATTTAGGAAATACTTCTCGACAACATGCAGATGACAATATGTCTGTTTTAACACCGTACGTGACAGCAACTCTTAGCTTAGCTTAGCTAATCGGAAACAGGAGGAACAACCTCAAACATGTTTCTGCTTGGGTTAATCAATTTGTGTTAAAGGTTTTAATATTTACACATAGAATAATGCCCTCAGTGATGTGAACAGATGAAGTGTTAGCGGGCTTTTGTTGCCGTTTGCGGGCTGTTGTCACGGTAATGCGTCATATCTGCCTTTATCGCAGCCCGACCGAACAGTTTCTATTAATACCTGCGCTAAGTGGCTGGAATTTCACAGCTAGGCGACCTAGTCGTCCGAGGGCAGAGCCAGTTTTCCACTTCAGCCAAGGTAACGCTTCATAATAACAACAAATGAAAAAAAAAGTTCAGACGTATTCGTTCCATGTAGGAAGAGGATGCTGTTATGAAAATTTACATTTGTCCATCCCTCTATCAACTCATCTTCCTCTTTAAGCGAGGACATTATCATCCAGCAGGAAAGTTGATCTTTCAGCCTGGTGCAGGTTCAGATCTGTTTTATGCAACGATTGTGTGTTTTTTTTAAGTTCTGATGTGCCCAAAAATACACCGAAACTTAAAAGAAACCAACATAAATTGTTTTTTTTTTTACTTCTTTAATTTCTGATTTCAAAACCATTGATGCTAATGCTAAAGCTAAGCATCGACCAATATGTCAGATTATATTTACAATTGATATTTGAATCCGTTTTCTTACATTTTTACTTGTTGGCTTTGTGGGATGACTTTCTCTCTGGCTGTAAAAGCCTTGCGATTATACCACAGCACGGGGGGGGGGGGAGTCACTCTATATCCTGCCCACCCTGGCGTAGAGACGGAACATAGCACGTTGGCCACGGAGGTGACTCAGAGTCTGTGTCATCGTTGTCTAAATTTAACTTCCGACTGTTCGGTTTGAATTAAGCGTTTGTTCAGGACGAGCATTTATTTTATATTTTGTTCTCTCACTGTATTTCTAGCCTGGTGCAACATTGAGGTGACGATGCCACTTAATAACCCTTTGTGCAAGATTGGAAATAAAAAACGGCCAATTATGCATCACATGACATCTATTTAAAGATCCGTGTTTCTGCACGAATTCCTCCGCTCACCTGTTTCAAACCGCTGACGCTGCTGCTGCGGATGGATTCCATCAACTGGTCATGGGCTGACCTCATCGGCGTGGACGGCCTGCTGCCCTCCTCCACCCTCCTCTCCATCGACACGGGCCTCAGCGCGTTCTTGAGCTCCCTCAGGATGGTGGTCGTCTCGTCTTTGCCCGACGCCTTCAGCTTCTCCTTCTTGGCCTTTTTGCCTTTCGTCTTCGCCGCCTTCTTGCTGCCAACCTCGTGCTTCTTAATGACCTCGGCGATCACCCTGGTGGGCTTCTTCTCCCGCCGGGGAGGAGGTGGGGGAGGTGGAGGCAGAGGAGGAGGAGGAGGAGGAGGTGGAGGTGGAGCAGGAGGAGTCTGCTTTTTGGGGATTTTAGGTGAGGACCACGGAGAGGCTCTGGGTGAGCTGCAAGGCGATGAATGTGGAGTTCTTTTCTGGAGATGGAGGAAGAGGAAAGAAAGCTGCAAATCAATCCCATGAATTTAGAATCCAGCTTTTTTGCTGCCTTCAAATGGGATAGCATTATTAGCAGCTGGAATGTTTAACAGGCATTTTACTTAAAATGTCTGTTAAACACTTAAAGGGTGAGAAAGTTACATTTTAATTTTTAATTAATGTCTTTAATTAATGAATTGGTTGTAAGCAGACTTAAAGGCAAACGCATCATCATCATCGGGCCAGACTAATTGGAAATGTCTCTTCTCGTGTTTAAGAAAACTACCAGCGCAGTGGTTCTGGGGTTCACCGCTCCCTGTGGCGCCCCCTGCTGCTGCTGCCTCTGCTCCTGCAGTCGTTTCTGTCGCTGCCGGTCCTGGTTCCTGGTGAGGATCCCCGTCATGCTCATCCTCGGGCCGGGCAAGTTGAACTGGTAGCCCAGCTTGATCAGGGTGTAGTTTTCCCTAAGCAGCTTCACCATTTCCATCTCTACCTGCGGGTTAAAGGAACAGAGTCACTCGGCCACGCCTTTCTTAAGAAGGCGGGGGGGGGGAAAGACACCTCCTGCCCAACTGTGCTTGTTTTGTGAAGGAAGTGCAAGAGGAGAACGAACCTGACCGCCGCACATGTGTCTCTGGTTGTGGAAGCGCAGCTCCGTCAGGGTGTTGTTTCCTGGAAGCGCTTGGACCAGCGCCATCACGCCCTTCCCAGTCACATAGTTGGACTCTATATTCAGGCTGACGATGGACGAGTTCTCCCTCAGCATCTTGGCGATGGCCAGCGCCACGGGGTCGTCGGCTCGGGTGTTCGCAAGACTGAAGACACGCACGTGTGCGTTAGACGTCAGGGCTTCGGCAAATCGGATGAGGGTGTCCTAAGGAGAAGAAGAAAACCAGTTTGGATGCTTACGTTTTCTAGAACAAAGAGAATTTGTCAGCAGAAACAGAGGCTCTACGACACCTCAATGTTTGGGATTGTGTTGAACTCGTAACCATGGCTACCTTTATTTAACCACAGCAAGATGCCTGGTTCTAAAAACAAACGCACACGAGCAAAAAGGTTACTCCACAGGGACGCTGACTCGTGCTATCGCTGATGAAGCCAATCGCAACGCTTGTGTGACCCTTTCATCTCCCTTTCATCTCCCTTTCATCTCCGCTCGTACCTGCGAGACGTCGTCAATGTTGTTGAGGTTGACCTCAGTGAGTTTGGGGTCATCGCTAAGGACTCGCTGCAGAGCGTCGTCGACAACAGTCGGGTTTCCAGTTGCGTTCGGGTCGACAGGCGGAGGGGGAGGAGTCAGTCTCATAGGCTCCACCTTCTGCGGCTTCAGGAGCGTCGGCGCGTCGGCCCGTGGCGTCGACTCCCCCGGATCCTTTGAGGGTCCGGGTTTTAATTTATTATCTCGTTCTTCCTCCTCTTCTTCTTCGTCTTCCTCCTCCTCCTCCTCCGTTACAGCTTCCTCCTCTTCTTCACTCTCCTCCCCCTCCTCCTCTTCATCCTCTTCCTCGTCTTCATCTGTTTGCTCCTTTTCCTTCTCATTTTCAACGTCTTTCTCATCCTCTCCGCTGCTGTTTCCTTCTGTCACACCCTCCTCGTCTTCCTCTTCTTTATCCTGTGAAAAAAACTACTTCTTATTAATTGTTGGAAATTTTAAAGACTTTATTATGACTTTTACTAGCAGCTAGTACTTTAACCTTTAAAGTAATCTGTCATGAGTTCTCCCTGCCGGCACGACAAGCGAGCCGGCTTTACCTCTACATTTTATTTGAGCGCCTTCACTGACCGCTTTGGAGCTTCCTCCGCATATCTCGTCCTCCAGCAGACGACGAGTCTCATTCTCCCAGTACTTCATGAGGGAATCCCTGCTAAACGTTCCCGTTGGGGACTTGTCCGTCTGGTCTCTCTGTCGGAGTCCGATGGGCACGTTGGCATCGGGGTCGATGTCGGCCAGCTCCTTTTCCAACTCGGCCAGCTCTTCGGGGCTGAGGGAAGCCAAGAGCTCGTCCTCGTCAACATCTTCGTACTTGCTAAGCTCTCGACGGTACCCAAAAAAGCTCATGGCCCAAGCCTGGTTAGTTCGGACGAGTCAGTTCTGGCTTGGGTGTCGGTTTTAATGTCAACCCCAAAGTGAAGTAGCCGTGTGGGGTGGAGGTTCCGACTGAAGACCGGGTCCGCGTTGAGGCTGCTGGAGATCCACAACTCAAAAGCCAGGTGGGGGTGATCCTCTCCAGGCGAAGCCAGTTGGACATGCTGGTCCCAGTGCTTCTGATGCGAGCCTGCTCCGGTCTGAACCAGATCTATCCTGGCCTTGGTGTCCTCCCCCCCACTTTAATCTCCCCAGCTGCTGTTGAGGCCTTAAGAGAGGGCTCAGAGGGGAACGTACCAAAGTGCGGGGCCCATGATGCAGGGTCTTTTTTGGGAGGCGCTGCTCCGAGAGCCACAAAAAGCATGTGAGCTCAGATGTGTCACCGCGGCCTGAGTGCCTTTTGTTCCTGGCCCAAGAATACCGACGGTAGACAGATCAACGAGGTCCTGTCAGAGAACGGCATGTCAGTCAGCAGAGCGCTAATGGCACGCCGTCCGTTGTTATTGTCAGTTGATCCGGACAGTTAATAAACTGGGAGAGATTCTCATTGAGAGGCAGGAGGTGTGTAGAACCTCTCGTGAAAAACACGGACCTTTTGGAGTCGTGATGAAGAAAGGAATCACAGCAGATCCAAGGGTTTTCCCGGGAAGAGAATGAGGGGCATGAAACAGATCGGCTGACTCGTCTCCTGTTTTATTTTGTAATTGCCATAAACAATTATCTTCACTTCATTCGCTTTTATTTTCTAATGTAAATGAGAACTTGAGTCCATGTTTCCAGATCCAGCTGCGTCTCACAGGTCTGTCTCCATTGTCGGATACGGCGCTCACGTCCCCACCTAGTGGAGGAGAGGGAGAATGCAACAATAATCATTTACGTTCCTTCGCTTGAAAAAATATTTACCTCAGGAGAAAATTAGTAACTGTCTTAAAAGTCATTTTGCTCTGTAGTCCCAGCATATACCAAAATATTTTATCTGCAAATCATTAATTTCAAACTCGAGCAATTCAAAGTATTTCAGTAAATATAATAAAACCCTTAAGGAGCTCAGGCCCAATAGGAGGAGACAGAGGAATCAAGTGCATGGCAAAATAAGAAGGAGCTGAGTTCTGGGTGACAGGTGAGCGCAGGTATGTTGGGCAGGTGGAAGCCACAGACAGGAAGTAGTTCCGGGAAGTAGTATTTATCCGGCTGTTGGGAGAAGCCTGGCTAACACCGGCACACCTGATTCCACTCCTGCAATGAAACTCAAGGAGCTTTCCGATTCGGAAGGGGAGGAGCAAGCAGAGGCGACACCAACAGTGGACAAATCCACCTCATCATCATCATCATCATCATCATCTTCTTCATCTCCTCGCTTTCTCAACGACAGCTTGAGGAACGACCTTGGCACAGTCTGGGCGTAAACATCAGAGAACAAGCGCCCACTTTCTCCTGATGCACAAACTCAACTGTGGGAGTTTCTGGAAAGCCGCGTCATCCGCGTCATCGGCGTGTGACGCGGTGACAGTCTGGAGGCGGCCTCTCCGCCGCCGCCGCGTCAAAGGACCTCCAGCAGCGCGTCCGCAGTGGAAGCAGAGCCGCCGGCCCACGCGTGGACACCGCCCGCAGACGCACAATGAGCTGCGCCTTCCAGCAGAGGACCCGTCATTTCATGCGCTGGATTTGAGGAGCTGCGGATTCTTGCTCCATATGAGGAAGAAAGTGAGTTTAATTTAATGTTTGCCTGTTTTGTTTTATTTTATTTTATTTTATTTTATTTTATGTTGTAGAGCGCATGGATTCATTTTTACTGATGTTTAACTTTTACTTGTGTTAATGACGCAGGAGTTTACTGTATTTCCTCTGCAAATCAGGGCTGGCCTATTTGAATTAAGGAAAATGTTATTTAATGTTTTCAAAATAATAAATATACAAATTGTGTAAAATTCCTGTCGTATTTTAAACTGGAGTTAAATTTAACAATGAAAAAACACTCAATGAAGAAAATATTTTAATACCATTATTATCTCTTTTTGAAAAGGGGGCGGGGGCTGAAATACTTATGTATTTTATTTTTGCAAGAATATAATACACATTTATTCCTGTTAGATGGGCAACCTTGGAATCTGTCCATCAGTCGTATATAATTGCCCAAATAAGATTCACTTTAAAAGCTTTAAAGATTGAATTTTTCATTAGGCAGTATATTTTCTGAATTTATATATTGATAGAAAAATATACACGGAGATGTTGTATAGATGGATGGACAGACCCCATATAATTGGACACATGAGCAAGTCATTATGGGTAAGTGTAGTGTTAGGGTGAGCTAAATAACGGTTAAACGTTCAGTACTACATCTTGTACCTGTTATGTAAATATACTACATGCTGGTGCTTCTTCTATTTCCCCTCAGATCTTGAAAGCAACTTGTGTCCTCTTGAGTCTGCTGGCGAGCTTTAATCTCTGCTGTGGAAAATTTACGACTCCCATAACTGACGATGTGAGCAAGCTGTCGTTATTGGTGAGGCTATCGAGCAGCTACAGGATCAATGCATATCGTATTCGTATCCTCCTGTGTGTACTTTTGTCACATGATCTCGTGTCGCGTGCACATCGTATGCTGAGAATGATTTACTTCCGTTGCAGACGCAGAACATCCCCTCCGATTATGAGATCCCTGTTAGTTACATTCCCAAGGAAGAGGTACGTATGGAAAAAAAGATAATAGGGAGCGGGAATATTGTGAAATACATATGGATTAAACTCGATTAAGTATAAACGAGGGCTGTTAAATCTTCCAGGCTGGAAGGTGCTGGGTGGTGTTAAATATCTTTCCTTTGGAGCAAAGCCTTGGGAAGCTGGCCAACAAATTTGGCGCCGTCTCCTCCAACAAAGAACATATAATCGTCTTCATCGCCATGGTGAAGAGTTTACGCTTCACCTTTAGCCACGAGGAACTGGTAAGCCATCAGAAAGTCCGTTTTTTTCCTTGAAGCGATGTAATATATGTACATTTTGCGATTCATTTTGGACACATTTCATGGCATAATTTGGTTATTTTTTAAGATTGCCTTTTGTTGTCTGATCCGGCATGCAGGAAACAATGATGCAAGTCTTCCAATGTCATTATCGGGAGAGCAGATTAGCGTCTGGTCTGTACTTTGACTACGTCAGAGATATCTTACATGCTGCCACTCCGGGAGAATCCGGCTTCTCTTGCGAGCCGGAGCCGTGCCTGAACTCGCCGCAAACACCAGGTACAGCAATCATTTTGATCATTAGGAATCCTGAGGGATTCGTCTACGCGCCATGATATTTCTGGTGCTGCAATTTTAGTGAGAGCAATTTCTAGTAATATTTCCTTCTCCCAGAAGGTCACGAGGAAGGTCGTGAACGCAGCTGGTCTAATAGGACTCCTTTGCTTCTCGCTCTCATCCCCCTCACTGGCTGTATTGTCGTCGTGGTTTGGCTGGTAAGTGGCTCATTTCGAGGCAATCTATGTGAAACAGGAAATACAGAAGCACACCATGCTAATTAGCTGTAGCATGAAAGTGTAAATACATGTATGACATTCAACTCTGATGAAGCTCTTTGCATTTTGACTTCTAGCAATGTAGCATGGTTAGCTTTCAGGGCTAATGGGATTATGGGGTAGCCTCTGATGTCACAAGTTGAGAACAAAATCCTGCATTTTATGAGTAATACCAAATAGCTGCAATATTAATGACACATTAGCCCATTAGCCTCACTTGTGCTCTCGCTAATGCTATTTAAATACTATCCCAAGAAACACACACTAAAAAGTGTCAGATGATTTACTTTGTAAAGTTACTTGATTATAGAGTAATTTTTAACAAATTGGTCTTTCCACGTTATAACAGCTTTTACTGAACATACATGCGCATATTTATCATACTGTGTGTGTATATATATTGTTTTATATTTACAGTGGGTTAGTTTAATTACTCTAATATGACCTGATAATGTGCCTTCATTTTTATTAGAGCTTCCAGGAGGGAAGGAAGTACTTGTGAAGTTAACTACCCATCAAATATTCAGTACTTCAGTAACTCTCATGGTGCCTCCCTGAGGGATTCATCATAAATCATTTGTTCATCCCAGGAAAGAAATGCTTTTCAGGCTGTGATTACTATTTTCTCTCGTTCTTTTTTTGTAGATGAAGTTCAGGAGGTCTACATCCATCTGCAGGGCTGTAAATGACGACGTGGAACCATCTGGCTTGGTCCCAAGTGTGTCTCTGGCCATCCCGCTTCAAACGCTCACCCGAGATGATGGCGATCAGTCAGCGGGGGAGGCGATCCCCGAACACGAAAGCGGATGATGCGTGACCGATAGGAACAGAAGCACAAACGGATCACTGTCCAGGTTGGGGAGCGTGCTGGATAAATGGCTGTGATCCGACACTCTCCTGCACATTAACCCGAACGTCGAGATAAAACTCTGCTGCTCCGAAAGCAGGTGTATCACAAAAATCATCCAGAGACTTGTACGAGTTAAGTATCCAAAGATGTTGCTTGGGACCAGAGGGGGGGGGGGGGGGGGGGTAGTTGTCCAGTTATCTCTCAAAATAGCTGGTGAAGTCCCTTTTTTACTTTCTACTCTTGGCCGTCTCGCCGCAGAAGACAACGTTCATTTTTTTGGGACCCCTGAATGTCGACCCGCCCAACAGGGGTACGATGCAAAGAGGTTTATGCACTCGTCCAAATAACTAAAAGCATCAGAAGATAAAAAAAAAAAGGCGATTAAAGAATCTCCTGGCGACTGCGGTGTGTTGTTGACGCTGTTCAGATCTTCCACATCGGCTTACCAGCCCGCTAGTTGCAAACAAGCGTGCTACTTTGTGTATCAAAGATCTGACCAGATGGCAGATAGCTATCGCCGGAGGCACTTTGAATCCATTCATTGTATTTCAAAGCTGCTGAACAGTGATCTATAGCCGCTGCTCGGCCCCCGATGAGTGTGTCGGAGCATTTACTGCCTTATTCACCAAGTCAATCATGAGAACATGACTCCCTCGAGTGTGAGCGCTCTTGTACTGTAATGTGTCAGAGAGACGGCGCAAAGAGGACGAGGGAGATGGGGATGGATGGACGGGTGGACGGATGAGCTCAGTGAGGAACATAAGGAGCGCTTGTTCTTGTCACAAAAGATCTGGCCGTAGGCTGGAGGAAATGCCAGTTACAAACGCGACTGATGTCGGCAGATCCCCCATGAATCAGCAGGCTAAGAATCTTTTCCCAGACCACAGGGTACGAAGCCTCCTCGGCACGGGATGGTTAGTAATTCAATAACAGTTTTCTCCATTCTAATGGAGTTCTACTACTTACACGTGTGGTGTTGTCTTTCCCGGTGACCGGTTTGTATAATTTTGATATGATGATCTGTATTTGTATTGCATGAGAAATTTTAAGTTATTTTCTTATTAAATAAACTACTCACAAAAGGTAAAAAAAACAAAAAACTTTGCATACTATTTCAATGATGCGGATGAAAAGTGGCGGAATTCAAGTTTGTGTGAATGAGGAATGGACTGTACCTGTCCGATCTTGTGCCGAATCGCACTCAAACGGGTGTCGTAACCCTGAAAGTTCAGTTGTAGTTCAGTTGAAAATTGGTTCAAGATCCTACATTACTAAGAATATTTTGATAACTACAAAATTATTGATAAACGCAACGCCAAATGCATTACGGAGGACCGTTGATTTAAAACTCAACTTTAGCATGGGACAGATCTGAATGAAGCGGTGACACTATCGGCTCATGAGCTCCTTTTAATAGACGTTATTCTATCGATAGTTTGTCTTCGTTGGTGATTTGATCGGTTTGAAAGCTTGAATTACTTTTCAAACTTACACATAAAAGCGCCCAGAAAGGACACAAATAAACTGTACTTAAAATTTCGACTGTATAAATTATACAATCACATCCATCGCCATTAACAAGTTCGATCCGCATGGTTGCTCCTCGTGGCTTTCGCTCCTCCCCTGCCATTTTAAATAACGGTGCTTTTATTTGTAATAGCGATATCCGCCGGAAGCACAAGGACTTTTGTTTTGGAAAGCCGCTGCCTAGCGGCCGCCATTATTCTCCCTGGCTTGACGCGCGGTATAAAGACAGTTTAAACAATTTTAAACATTATATTACGGCGTATGGCGCCGCATTGTTAGCCTGTCCGTGCAGCCGATTGATCTGGCGGTGCGTCCCGAGCACCGGATGGAGAAACGAAGCGATGCTGCGGGTAAGCTAACGCTAGCATGCTAACGGTAGCCGCCGCCGAGAATGACTTGTCAAACGCCGGAGAGGCGATGCGAGCGCGGCTATCACAGCGAAGGCGGCTCTGCGCGTCGAACCCGCGGCCAGCACGCTGCTAGGAGAGTTTGTTTTTATTATGTTGATGCGTTTGTGGCTAGCTAGTGAACTAGCTTAGCCGCTAGCTAGATGACCCCTTCCCTCCGGGTGCGCGTCGAGTCTCGACGACGGCCGTCATTAGCCGCGCACTGCCCGCGCAAAGGTTGACGTGTAGGTCTCCTTTTCGTTTGCGGGCCGGCGCTCATTCTCTTAACGGTTTCACACGCGAACCTGTCGTGCACGCCACCCCACACGCACGCACGCTCGTTCCCGGTGTAGCGCCGCCCCGCAGCAGCGGCGTGGTTCACAGACACACACCTGGAGAAGCTCGCTAAACGCACGTATCGATCATCGGCGTGAGAAGACAAACATGCTTCCGGGTTTTCTAACACAAATCTTGTATTTTTATTTCTCTCTTTTATTTTTTTTATTTTTTTTGGGGGGGGGGGGTGCAGGTGCTCTCCCGCTGGCCTCCCTTCGCTTGATGGCCTCTCCTCTGCAGCTGACCTATTCGTACATATGGCAGGTGATACGGCAGAGAAACGTGAAGATGTACGGCAAGGTGGAGGAGTTCGTCGCCATGGTGACGCAGACTGCCCCGGAGCTCATGAGCTTCAAGCAGACTGCCCAGCTGGTCCTGGGGTTGAGGGCGAGGGTGAGAGTTCCTCACCTGCGGGGGCGGAGCCTTGACTTTCGGGTTGTGGCTTGTCTTCTGACTCTTTTCTCTGTCTTCAGATCATTTTGGATTTGCTTCACAAAGACGGCCCACCGGACTCCAAGACGATACAAATCCTCGTCAATCGGTTGAAGCTCTCGGCGTCTGCGGTGGTAAGAACGGGAACGTTTTCCTGACGCAACATAAAAGGCATAAATCCTTTTGAACGTCGCTTGTGTTCCGTTTCTCCGAGAATTTCTTTTCTCCCGATTTTACAGAAGGACTCCGAGGTGGAGAAATCACAAACGAACTTTATGGTGCTGGTCCAGAATCTGCTTAAGAACCCGGCTGAGAGGAAACGCTTCTTCCAGGTACGAGTTCCGTTATCATCACAAAGGGCTTCTCCTTCTTTTTTTTTCCTCATTCACACTCGCTGCACTCGTCCGTGTCGCTCCCCGCAGGAAGTGTTCCCCGTTCAGTACGGCGCGAAGTTCGATACGGCCCTGCAGGCTCTGGTTGCAGGTCTGGTGTGCAAGCTGGAGCAGCTGCTTCCTGTTCCTAACCTCTCCCAGGTCGCTGCACGCTTAACGTCTACCTTGTTGCCCTTGCCCTTTGGCAGCGGAGCCGGGACTCGTGCTGCAGCGACGAACTTATATTCGTTCCTTTCCACCTCAGCTTGGAACCATGATCTCGACAGAGCCCGTCCTGGAGGAATGCGGGCGCTTGATCCCCGACCCGGGGGACCTGAAGTCCCTCCTCCGGCACCAGCAGGCCAAGGGACTCCTTGGGGTCAAAGGTACGGAGGCGGGGTCGAACGACGACCTCTTAAATTAAAGCAACAAGCGATCTATTCAACGTGTTTTCCGTTTTGTTTAGCCACCATTTCGTCCTCCGTGGGCGATTGCGTGCTCTCGTCGCTCGCCTTTCGTTCCAAACCAGTAGAGCCGCCGCCCCCGCCCCCGAAATCCCCCCCACCGCCCCCACCACCAAAGCAATTAGAGGCCACCCTCAATGAAACAACCCCAGCCTCCCTCAGTGACACGGAAGACTTGGGGGTGTTGTCAGACGACCCTGACAGCCAAGCAGGCGCCGCCGCTGGACCGGAGAGGAGCGGCCGAGGCGGCCACGAAACGGCCGATGGCGGCGCCGCAAAGGAAAGCGTTCCAACGGCGACTCGAGTGGACAAAGATGTGGCGCAAGAGAAGAATTGTGAAAGCGAACAGTCTGATGCGACGCCGCCAAACGGAGAAGGAGAAGGAGAAGGAGCGGCGGCCGTGGCGACGGAGAGGCCAGAAGCGCCGCAGGAGCCGCCCTTGAAATCAGTCCCGCTCAAGGTCGTCCAGATTCCCATCAAAACGGCTTCCGTCACGAAGAACTCGCCGAAAGACGGGCAGAAGCCCCACACGCAGCGAGTGACCTTGCATCAGTGGGTGTCGCAGATCGCCACGAACTCGATCTCGCTGCCGGCGCTGCCGCCGCTCCCCCCGGCCAGGCCCGGCTCGGGAGACGACCTGAAGCCCAGCATCAGGAAGAAGAAGCAGATCCGACCCCCGCCCGACAGGTTCACCTGCGGCGTGTGCGACAAGAGCTTCCCTTACCAGTCCAAGCTGACCGACCACGAGCGCATCCACACCGGCGAGAAGCCGTTCGTCTGCACGGCGTGCAACAAGAGCTTCCGGACGCAGGCGTTCCTCAACAACCACCTGAAGACCCACAGCACGGTCCGGCCGTACGCCTGCGGCCAGTGCGGCAAGTGCTTCACCAAGCTGCAGACCCTGACCAAGCACATCCTGGCCCACAGCGGCCAGAAGCCGTTCTACTGCGGCGTCTGCAACAAAGGCTTCACGCAGTCCACCTACTTCAAGCGGCACATGGAGTGCCACACCAGCCAGATGACGTTCCCGTGCAAGCACTGCAGCAAGAGCTTCCCGACGGCCTTCAAGCTGTCCAACCACGAGCGCTGGCACACCAGGGACCGCCCCCACATGTGCGAGCGCTGCGGCAAGCGGTTCCTCGTGCCCAGCCTGCTGAAGCGACACATGGGCTACCACATCGGGGACCGGCAGTACCTCTGCTCGCAGTGCGGCAAGACCTTCGTCTATTTGTCCGACCTGAAGAGGCACCAGCAGGACCACGTGCCCAAAGCCAAGATCCCCTGCCCCGTGTGCCAAAAGAAGTTCTCCAGCAAGTACTGCCTGCGGGTCCACCTGAGGATCCACACCCGGGAGAGGCCCTACAGGTGCTCCATCTGCGAGAAGAGCTTCACCCAGGTGGGGAACCTGAAGGTCCACATCAGGCTGCACACCAACGAGCGGCCGTACAGCTGCGACGTGTGCGGGAAGACCTACAAGCTGGCGTCCCACCTGAACGTCCACAAGCGGACGCACGCGTGCAAGAAGCCGTGGACGTGCGACACGTGCGGGAAGGGCTTCTCCGTCCCGGGCCTCCTGAAGAAGCACGAGCAGCTGCACGCGAGGGACGCCGACCCCGACTTCACCGGCAAACGGAGGCACAGGGGCAAGCACAAGAAGCACGCCCTCAAGAGGAAGTACGAGGACGAAGAGGAGGGCAGCGACGATTATTAAGGGACTCGTTTCGTAGAGATGAAGACTCCGTTCGCCGAAAACAAGCTACGAAGTCATCACAACGTTTATCATGCTTTTTTTTTCTACTTATCTTCACTCGAGTGGGAATCATGTCGCCGCGTGTTTTTTTTTGTGGCCCTGTTAGGACTAGATTTATCATGTAATCGATATATAATAAGGGGTTTTCCAATGCATGCGACCGTAAATGGCGTTCTCTGAGTCGTAGAACGTAGCGTCACTGTGTCCTCGTGGAAGCGTGATTAAAATACTGCAGTATTTTATTAATGTAATCCCGAACTCGACTTTGCTTTTGTTTTAGCGTTGCTCTAGTTTCTCTTTTAGCAGCGGTCGACGTGTCGTCGCTTTAGGAGGAAGAGAAAAGGCGTGAAGATATTTTAGCGAGACCGTATGGAACTTTACGGAATAGTACGCAATGATCGTGTTTTACGTTCCCCGTGACGCATCCTGTCGTGAGCAGCCGTGAAGAAAAGCCATTTGGTGATGGAGCTGTTCTCAGTAATGCCTGTTTTTGGATGTTTTACAATAAAGTGTGTATTCGTTACGAAGGACGATTGTGTCGCCGTCTTTCTTTCGGGGACGAGCCGTCCGTCTCGCTGATGGACGGAAGCGTTGACCTCCGAGGATGACCTCATCGATCCCCGTCCACTTTGCCCGGTGCAGCGATGACCTTTGTGCTTTATTACTGCACTTAACGGTTCTTTGATCTTTGTTGCCCCCCCCTCCCCCCCGGACTTTAATTGCCCCCTCGGGATTTCATAAAGCGACTTCATGTTTAATTGATGCTCCTCAGAGGAAATGCAGGAAGCGACGCTATTAAGCTGTTCGATTTGTTCCATTTTCATAGGTGATGTTCCACCATTTTAGTTTGTCAGCCTTTCATTGATCCACAGGTGGATCAAACCGCTGCTGCTCTTTCCCAGGGACCTGAATGCACCACAGTCTCCTCGCCTGGTTCTAATGCATCAGTTGTGCTCAGTAAAAGTCCAAGAGTCCAACCCTAAAATAAAAAATGTGTTTGCTGGTCGGATTAATTGACTGCAATCATCACAGTCATAGTTTTTTTCTCATTGTAGCTACCCACTAGCAACCTTCCTCCCAGCCAAACCGACACTGTACCAGGCTAACATCTGCTTCTTATCTACCTCCAGCTGAGAATTATAGCGACACCTCCCTATTGATCTCCAGGATGAAAACGACAGTCATGTCTGCCATCAAACAAACCGAAATCGCCCCCCCGATGTGTCACCGACCTCACGCGTGCCGAGACAGTCCAGCGGGCCGTCCTCAGCTCTGAGTCAGGACGTAAAGTCCCAGCGACTCACCGTGTGTCACGGAAAACACATCACAGGTCAGCGGGAGCCGTCTGGACCGACTGGACTGGAATCTTTCTCTTTTTTTAGAAGTCAACGCTTTGCAAAAAGAATCATCAAAGCCCACCGTTAGAGTCAATGACAAATGCAGCAAATACATTAAATACATTAAATACTCTCAACAAAATGAAGACACAACACATTCAAAATGTTTCCCACTTTTTATGAGTGAAGTAAAAGCTTTTAGAATTTGTCTCTTGGGTTTAAATCCATGTTCCACATGTTCGGGGCCTGCTCAATGTTCAACAACTCCGCCCTCTACTGTCCACGAGTCATAACTACAACCATTCGTCATAATGCAGACCACGTGACCAACGCAATTAGCGGCGTTCCAGCTGGTTCAGTGGCGCAGGTGAATTAAAGGGGAGGGTTTCTATCACAGTGGAGCCTTTATCAGCAATAAAAAAGGAGTTTTAAATGCCTCGGATGTCGGATCACATTTTTGGGGGTTCGAACACGCGAGTGGAGCCGAGGCGAACCGAAGACACGCGAACGAAGGCGGAGTCTCCCGAGTAGCTGCCACAGCCAGAACGGTATGAAAATGATGCAGAATTGTGTTAAACAGTTAAATTAACTTTTATTGTGCTTTTTTTTTTTTTTTTTACAATTTAATGTGTTATATTGTTTAGATACACATAGTTGAGTATTAATATGACTGTAGGCATGTAAATGTCAATCAATCAATCAATCAAATCTTTATTGCAGGCACAATGGTCCAATTAAACATTTATCTGGTGCGTATAGGAACAGATTAATCTAGTTTCCATTATTTCTTAAGGGGAATATATTTTCGGTTTTCAAACATTACTGACGGAATTATAGAAAACTAGGTTCCACTGTAGTTGCACATTATTTAATGTTTTTCTGTTATTCAGGCATTTCTTCATTTGTTCGCCCTTTATTTCCTCTACCAAGGAGGTCAGATGTGTGTGATTATGCATAACAATTTATAAAATTTAAAGGGCTGGGAATGAGAACAGCTGATTATTTTTTTTCTTTAACAACCATGCTTTACTTCAGCATAAAATTATGGAAATAAATGCTTTTATTGTGAAGGAACATAAAAAACGTTTTAAAATAAAAGTCATTTGTGACTGGTGACGCTTTGGCAGGAATGTTAGAGTCGTCGCCTCCGAACTTGTCAAATATATCTTTAACCGTCAGTTAAAACAGGTAGTGAGTACTCTGATTTTATTTTGAAGGGTTTCACTGCTACATTCAATACACACAAGCCAACGGCAGAAGTCTCTATTAACAGCTTTTATTGTGTTACACAATATGTGAACAAAATATCTACAAAATCATGGGTTAAAAAAAGAATCAGAAATTCCTCGTTGGAGTTCACGGTCTAGTTTTATTATCATGTCTTAATTTGGGGGGCACAAGGTGACCGCTGTGTATCAAAACGCTGGATGGCGACATCATCTGGAGCTCTTCCCATTTTCATGAACATCCATTCTGGAAAGAGGAACATTCAGACTTCAGGATTTAGTAATAACGATGGACAGAATGAGTGCGAGACGACTTTCGCACGCCGACGCACCCGTTCTCCTCTTTCAGCTGCTGGTACAGCTCGAACTTGCTGTTCGCCCTTCCTGCGAACTCCTGGTGCTTCCTGGAGTTGGCCACGTTGATGCGATTGGTCCACATGGCGAGGAGCGATACGGGCCCTGCAGCGGGGGGGCGGGACAAAGCCACGGATGAAACACACCGGCAGGTAGCCATCGTACTCTTGACTAGCTTATCGCGGCGATGACCTTTGGCTTTCTCTGGAAACTGAACGCCGTCCATGGACAGACGCGGCTTCTTGTTGGCCGGCTCCGGAGAGTCCGGCGAATCCTTGATCACTTCCGTCTCCGGGTCTTCTTTCTCCAGCAAAACCTTTAGTCTTCGTTTTAAAAACAAACAAACAAACAGTTTAGCGTAAGAGAAAAGGACGCTTGTTTTTTTTTTTTTGCACCTGAAGATCAAAGACGATCAAAGCGCCGCCGCCGACCTCTCCGATTCCTGCCAGCTTTTGTCGTCCGTGTCTTTGCCGCCGCTTTTCTCCGCCCTGTCCTCCCTCTCCTCTCTCTTCCTCCCTCTCTTCTTCCTCTCCTCCTCCTCGGGAGGTTTGCTGCGGCAGGCGACGATGCAGTCCAGCACGCGCTGGTGTCTGTCCGTGTCTCCGGCGTGAGTCTTCACCAGCGTCTCCAGCTCGTTCCACATGATGCGGTACTGCTCATCCCTGCCGGCGGCGAGGAAAACAAAAACGGCGCTGAAGGCAAGAACGTCCAGAACGGAGCCGTCTATGCTTCTGGAACGGAGCGGCGTCTGATAAATACCTCTTGGGGCCTTTGCCTCTGGATCCCACGGTGGAAATGGGGAGCGGGTCGTTCTTCCTCTCCATGTCCACCAGGTTGTAAACCGTCTTCTGGCAGGTCAGGACGTCCTCGTCGGACAAAGTCTCCTTCACTATGAGGTTCGCTAACGGAACCACCTAGCGGCGGAAGACGCGGGAAGTAGAATGAGCGTCTGCTCCGACGCAGAAGTCGTCGGGCGCGGCTTTCGGGCGTCTCCGCCCTGCTCACCGCCTGCATGTTGAAGATGGTGGTCTGGGAGATGATCATCGGCCAGTAGCGCGTGTGGCGCTCCAGTTGAGCCTTGGCTCTCTCGGCCGGCAGCTTCCCCGAGGGGTCGTGGGAAGACTCCGGCACCGGCGTGAGCCGGTTCTCTCTCATGAATTCCCCAAAGTCCTGAAGTCGACGGCAAAACAAACGGGTGAGGCGACGGCGTGGACGCCGCTTTGGCGCCCGGCGTGTCGCTGAACGCACGGTGATGCGGTAGTCCGTCACTCGGCCGCCGCAGCCCTCGCTGATGGAGGGCGGGTCCTCCAGGGTGGAGCGGTTGCAGTTGAGCACGTGGAGGAAGATCTCCCCGCCGTGGCTGCTGAGCATGTGGCTGATGACCTTCGACCCCGACTTCCTCGGCTGCTCCAGCAGCACCGACCGACCTGGAGAGAGGAGAGGAGGGGCGGGAAGCCGGCGATTAGCCGACGCACCGATAAAGAAGGGGGGCGGGATTTATCCGTCGTACCGTTGAGGAGGAAGTTGGTCAGACAGGAGGAGGGCCGGCTGTTTACGTCTGTGGGGGAGATGCGATAGGCTCCGGTGCAGTAATGCAGCTCTGAAACGGGAGAGAGCCGGATCGGATCGGGAATACTCGATCAATCTCGGAGGACGACCGGAAGCAGAGCTGCAGCGACGCGTGAAAATGCGTCTCCTGCTAAACGCGTGCGGCTTCGAGCGTCTCGTGTCTTTGGTTTCCATCAGAATTCACTGTGAGCTGAATTTCTGCATCGTTGGAATATTAGAGGCGTTAACAAGCACTGAGCCCTTCAAATCGACAATATGAAACCTTCAGCTGGCTCCGCCCACCTATGCTGTGGGTTCGCGGCGTGCACCATTTCAGCGTGATTGTCTCTTTGAGTCCATTTTCTCGAGTGCTGCTTCCGGCCATGTGCAAATCGCCTGCAGCACACAAAGACGTCTTTAGATTCATTTCAATATAATAAATAAAAACATCTGAGCGCGCGACGTCGGCGCTCCCGAGAGTCGAGGCCGACCGACCGCGCTTCCTCTCCGGTGGCGCCGGCGGCACCCACCGCTTTTGAAGAACTCCAGGTGAGCATCTCGGTGATGCAGGAGTTCCACGTCGTAGTTGGCCGACGTGTTGGCGTGCTGCTCTTCCTGTCCGTCCCCAGAGACAAGGACAAACGCGGGTCAGTACGGAGCCGGCGCACAAACGCACGTTAGCACTGCTGATTTCATGATCCAAAGGGGACAGTGATGCACGAAGCAAAGGAAGAATGTTCGTTCTCTGGTTGGTTCTAAACGTGTTTCCCTTCTCACAGAAGACGTGTGTGTCTCTATTTAAATAAAGCTTTGTTCCCAAGTTTAAAAAATATATATATAAATATATATTTTGGGCCCGGAAACGACTAAAAGCCAACTTTTTGTTGTTGTTTTTTGTCAGTAGCTGGAAAAAAATGTCGGCTTTGGTTTAAAATCAGATTAAGTGTTTTCTCCAGACAGAAACAACAGACCACACAAAGACACTAAAGGGGGGGCTGGCGGGGGGGCTGATGGAGGAAACTTTTAGAGCGCGTCTATGGTTTTAAACGGCTGACAAACACCGACAGTTCTTGGTGACGCTGAAAAGGCAACGCTGGTCAAGGATGTTTGGATTCAAATACCGGAATGCAACGGTCATATCGGGCAATTTTTAATTCCCAAATTGCCAGAAGTATTATCAAAACAGGCAAACGAGAGTTCATTTGGAGTTGCTTTGCCAACAAATGGCGAGCGAATGCTTCTAACAGACCCCCCCCCCCCCCACGCTGCATTCACCCGGGCGTCCCCCCCCCACATCAAACCAGAGTTGCCTGTTCTTTACTGGAGTCTCAACCAGCGTCTCGACCAACCGTTGCATCCAGCCGGAAGCCTTCAGCAACAGCAGCGCTCAAAAACATGAGATCGCTGACGCCTTCCTCACTTTGAAGTGTGTGTGACAAGAGTACTAACCTGTTCGCAAACATTTAATGTGGGCTAAGCAAAACAGAAAATACAGCATGAAACCAGCAGCAGAGTCACGGGTCATATTAACATGCAGATGAGATCAACAACAACAAAAAGAGAGATGAGAATTTAAAGTTGCGTGAGCAAATACGGGCGAGGGAGGGTTCACGCATAAAGGTTGAGCAGACAAAGAGAAAGGAAAGGAAGCCGCGAGAAGAAATGAAATCATTCTAGGCATCAAAGCTTTATGATTTATGTGTTTTTTATTTTTGAGGAGGGATGTGCAAGGCGGCGCCGAGGCCGATGGGACGTCTACCTTCATCGGGATGTTCGTTATGGTGGTGGAGGCCAAGTCAAAGTGCTGCTGGACCAGGATGTTGAGTTTGGAGGCCAGGTGTCGCCCCGTACGGACGCTGTGGACCTCGCTGGTGAGCAGAGGGAAGATCTGGGGCGAGGGAGGAACAAGCTGTGACGGCTAATAGATGCTACGCCATGAAACGCCACGGTTTCACGCGACTCGGTCGCACTCACCTCCTTTTTCGGTCGGTCGGACACCAAAGCGTCCTCGCCCTGCGGATAGATGTGAACTAAAACCAGGTCACACTGCTGGATGGCCATCAGCCTGAGACACAAACACGATGAGGAAAATGATGCGACAATAAATAGCGCTCGGGTCCAGCTGCGCTGAGGCTGGATGATTTTAACGCACGAGTGACTTCTCATTTCTGACACTGACCTGTCCGAGGCCGCGGCCAGACGGTTTTGTTCCAGGATGGCGTCCTGGACGCAGTCCTCCAACATGCGGACATGAGTGTCACTATAATAAAACAAAAAATCAAACGGCACAGCCTGAAATAACACGAAACATCAGGAGAATCGTCGTTGAGCAGCAGATCAGACGTCTGGATACCAGAATCGTTGTTACACGCGCTATTTACCTTTTAGCATTGGTGAGGCAGATAATGCGCCCCCTGTTGGCCACTCTGTCGGCCGTGTCCATCAGAGCCGTGCGCCTCTCGTGCTGCAACTCCGTGATCTTGCATAACGACTCCACCGCAGTGACCAGTCCGTGCACGATGCTGCAGCACTCGGGGTCCTCCCCCGGGTTGGGTGGTCCAACGGCTGCCAGAGCTGACATGAGCTGCCAGAGAGAAGGGGGGGGGGGGGGCATGCTCATCACCATAATGGCATTGCAGTTCCGCTTGTTGTGGGGCTCTGATTCTGCAAACGTCGGCTTACCTCATGCGTGCTCTGCTCTTCCCGCCTCCAGCTGTTCAAGATGTGGAACTCTGAATCACTGACAATGTAATTAACCTGTCCCAAAAAAAAAAAAGCAAGAGGGCAGAGGTCACCGTTGCATCGAAAACGCTACGATCAAGACTTCACAAACAAATGTTCTTTGTGACTTCAAAGTGAAAGGAGCGGCGGCGATGCAGCCGAAGCTTAAATGGTTTATTCTGAGGAGGCTAACCAGTTTGTCCCTCGGGTAGATATCGTAGAGGATTCGGCAGTACTCCATGGAGCACTCCACAGCGCAGGTCCACAGCGACTTGGAGACGGGGGCCAAGGGAATCACCCCCTGCGCTCGGCTCTTGGTCAGCACGTCACACTCCACCTGCTGACGACTTGACTCCGCCATGTAGGGACAGTGGTCGACCACGAAGACCGTCTTGTGGGACGCCGCGAACATCTTCGTTTTGAGAAGTGTGTTCGGATCTGCGATGGTAACAGGAAGACGCACGGATGTGAAACTCTGAGAAAGTTTGATTTGCAATCTGTACAAAGTTTTAAATATTCCAGTGTTTGATGCGGTAGTTAAATAATGTTCATTGCTATCTTTGGTTTAGAAATCCATAATGCAGCAGAGTGTAAATGTATAATATATAATCCCTGTTCTGTGTATTCTGTGAAAATAGAATTAAAAGATTAAAATGCATTTGAACAATGAATACATTACATTCCAGCTTTTCTCAGTCATCTTTAAACGTTACGTTGCTGCCGAAATGAACAGCACTCAGACCCTAGCTTTAGCCTGCTAGCTAACACTAGCCCGGATGATTTATTCGCCGATTTACGTTTATTACCGGGAATATAAACACTTACCCATCGTGACATTTGAGTACCAGTCCGCAGGATGCTTCCTGTAAAAAGTTAATCCACCTTCAAATAATATTCACCTCCTTGTTTTTAGTCGTAGCACAGACAATACAAGGAACCTGTCTAAGCTAGCATGTTTGTTATTGGCGGAAATGACTGTGTCCAACAATGTTCCGTCACCTTTTTCCTTCCGCTCGTTTCTGTTCCGCACTGCAAGGTTCCTATCTGCAGTTTTAAAGTCACTGCTCTTTAAAATATGATATATATTATTGCGTTTTTTCTTTCTTTTTTTTTCTTTTTTTACTGAAAACAACAACACTTTTTTTACCTGTTAAACGGCGACTTACGGTTATTTCGTTATAGGGTTAGGGTTATGACGTCATCAGGCGACCTGGAATGACAGAAAGGACTCAGTCCGTTCGTTTATTCGTTTCTGCTGCGTTATTATGGATTAATTGAATGCATAGATACAATACATTAAGCTGCGTTCCCAGAGTTGATTCCATCTGAACTTCCAAGGAACATGGACGTTTTTGTTTTTATTATTATATTTATTTCGAATGCAACAACAAAAACTTTTTTTTAATATATATATATATACATACAACACCCATAAAATAAAATAGACGAACATTTTGCGGCTTCTTCTCCATTTCAAAGGAATGCTTGGCATGCGGCTGCGATAATTAGGACTCATCTGGCCCGGAAAACACAACAACGACTCGGCCCGAGACCGCGTCGTAACTTGATCTGTCAGACAGCCTCCTTCTCCTCCGCCTCCGCCTCCGGACCCCGCCCGGTTCTTTCCCTCCAAGTCGCTGCTTGACTCCGACTTGAAGGGAGGAATGTTGTGAAATAACGCACGGAGAATGCGCCGTGGACGGGACCGCGCCGCGGAGCCGCTCTCGTGACAGCCCGCCCGCGGGTTCACTTTGTGACATGAACGGCAACGACATCTGCGAGATGGACTCCACGACCGAGACGGAGGAGATCGATGGCGATATGGAAATGGGAATGATCGACGAGGAGATCGGTGAGACGGGAGTGTTGCTTTGGGTTTGCGCGCGTGCGTGTGTTGCGCTGTTGCGCGTCTTCTCCCCGTTAATCCAGTTCTTGTGACACCGCCTGTTTTCCCAACTCCGGATTAAGTTGCGCTCGTTTCTAAATCCACTTTTAATGTTGCTTTTCGGTTACGTCTTAATTTATGAATGAACGAACGGAGATTTAAATGCGTTTCTTTATTTCCTGCAACATAAAAGGTTTTTTTTTTCCGAGTACTTGAAGTACTTTTTATTCATCTCTCTGTCTAAGCAGCATTTTGAATGCGGCCCTTGTTTTTTTTTTTTTCTATTGAAGCCATTTTGTTGTGGTTTTTACCAAGAAAGAGATTCACGTCATAAACAGTACACGATTCTCCCACTGAGCCTGAACGCAACATTGTTGCATGGATCAAAACGATCGTTCTGTAAGTCTGGAGTCTTTATTGACCCTGTGTGTGTGTGTGTTGGCAGACACACCGTTTACACCCAGTGGGAGTGTGAAACACACATTTGTATTTGCTCCAGGCTCTAAAATAAAAATTAATACTGCAGATTAAGTGAATCTTATCTAATTCATTCTGAGTGATAAAGTGAAAGGAAAGAAAAGTGGAAATGACTCGTGATTTTCACGCGGAATCACGACTTGCCTGCAGGAGCGCACTCTATTTAATGGTGCCGCTGCTCTTGTGTCATTAATTATTCACTCGCTCACGTTGTTGCAGCTTGTGATGCCGGGATTGATACAACAAAAAGTCAAAGTTGTCGTGATTCCTCTCTGAGGCCTACGAGGCCGCAGGAAGTCCAGATCGTACTTTTCAGTGCCGATTCTGTTCCTCCCACGCAGCATCAAAGAAAACACACTGCTCTCTTTAAAAACGACTTCCTGTCTGCTGAAGGGAACTGCGTGTTGGGGATTGTTTTTTAGTTTGTGTGCTGGATTTATTTTCCTTGTTGTCATGGAGGACGTTCTCCAGAGAGGAAGTGAGCAGAGGCCAGAAACGGGCACAGATTCAGCTCGCTCGGAATCCCTGCTTCAGACGGCCTTGTTTTATTTTGCACACTGAAGATGTGACCTCTGACCTGCAGCTAGGAAGTAGAGCGAGACCTGGAAAAGCTCGGGCGAGATGAGGAGGCGCTGAAAGGAAAATGTGAGAAGACGAGCAGCGGTTCGCCCGGTTCTGTTCCACCGGTTCTGCTCCACCGGTTCTGTTCCACCGGTTCTGCTCCACCGGTTCGACTCCACCGGTTCTGCTCTACCGGTTCTGCTCCACCGGTTCTGCTCCACCGGTTCTGTTCCACCGGTTCTGTTCCACCGGTTCTGCTCTACCGGTTCGGCTCCACCGGTTCTGTTCCACCGGTTCGGCTCCACCGGTTCTGTTCCACCGGTTCTGCTCCACCGGTTCTGTTCCACCGGTTTGCTCTACCGGGCCGTTGCTGCGTGTTTTCAGCCCAACATCTGTCTTCAATTAGTTCTCCTTTTACTTCGCTTTACGCAGGGACAGACCTTTTCGGACTCTCGGTTCCGTCATCTGTTTGGGAACGGAACCAAATTATTATTTTTTTCATAATTAAATCAGGCATTTCTGATTTAATGATGAAAACACCGTCGTGAGTTCTGGGGACAGAGGTTTCCGGACCGAGCCGTGTCCGGAGAGCAACACGTGGAGGTGCATCGTTCTTTATGCTTCTACGGGAGACTTTTTATTTGTCTGACGTCGTGTTTTCACAGTCTACCCGGAGGAGTTCCTCCCGACGTACCACAGCATCCAAGAAGGAAGCGCCGTGGCCAAAGCCCAGCTGGTGAGTGAACGCTGACTCTGCAGGACCTTTGGGTTCCGGCCCCCCCCCCCCCCAGAGAGGCGTCGGACAGAAACCGGTTCCTCTTCTGCGTTTTAATTATCTCTCGCAATGCAAACATGCTGATTGGCCAACCTTCATAAGCCTCATTGAGGTGGTGTCTGATTGCGTGACGAGAGAGAGAGAGAGAGAGAGAGAGAGAGAGGGCGAGAGGCGGTGGGCGGGTGCCACCGTGTTTGTTGACTCTTCCCACATCGCCGGTTAAAGAGCCCGGTGAAGGTCGGTGCTCAGACGCGTCCGTCCACACGCAGCCAGCCGGCCGCCATGTACGACATCATGGAAGAGGAGGTGCACGGGGAGGTGCACGGGGAGGTGTACGAGGAGGTGTACGAGGAGGTGTACGAGTTCCAGGCGGCGGCCTTATCTGTCGAGCCTCGCTTCTGCCCCCAGGCGGAGTTCAACGACAAACCGGACTCGCTGTTCTTCAACGACGGCGTGAGGCGGATCGACTTCGTCCTGGTCTACGAGGATGAAGACAAGAAGGACTTTGAGAAGAGGCACACCTTCCAGCGGCGGCAGGTAGGCGTCGGCCGCTCTGTGTCTTGTCACGATAAATCTGACTGTGTGGAAAGGGTTGCCGGAGAAAGGGTCCGTCTGTGGGAGGTCGCGTCTCTGTTTTTATGCCGTTTGCTCTTTGTTAGGTTGCAGTCGAGAGGGAGCGAGTCGTACGGTCGATCAACGTCGTGTGGACGTGTACAAAAACAAATAAAAACGACAAAGCGGAGAGAATTTGAGTCGACATTTCTGTTTCACGAAACGGACCAATCGCATCGAGTCTCGGCTGTTTGTGAAGGGAGTTCGTCTGAGGCAGGATGACGCCCGAAGTTTGCTTTGTTCCTCCTTTCATTCATTCAACGCTTCCAACGTTCAGGGAAGACTTCTTGGAGCGACCTCCCCCCCCCCCCCCTCCCTCCCTCATCTGAGTCGGGCCGGAACGGACGGGAAAGGCGTGGCGTCTGTGACTTTGGCTTTTGCAACACGTTTGCGGGGAGGAATATGCAGCGTCACGCCTGCAGATCCACAGACACGAGACTGTAATTTAAAACCCGCAGGAGCTTTTGAAACGCAGGAGGTTACAGCATTCTGGGGGGGCGTCCCAAACTAAGTGAGCCTAATCCAGTGAGCGCTGCGTCTGCGTCTCCACCGGGCACGCCCTGCTGCACTTTGTTTTCCCCAGAGCCAAACATCCATCGAACGGCGGTTGCGACACCTTTTCCCGCCTCGTCTCTGAGGTCCAGAAGGGCGTGGCCAACTTCAGACGGTGCTTTTAGCCGTTTCCCAACTTCCGAAAAGACTTTTTTTTTTTTTTAATATTCCATTATGTCGGCTGGAATATTGTCCAGCCTCGAACTCATCCCGGCGTCTTCCTCGCAGAGGCGGCGGGAGTATTTTGAGGCCAGCCTGATGAAGATGGGGATGGAGCTGGAGGCGACGCATTCGGTAAGTTAACCGCGCCCCCCCCCCCCCCCCCCCTCAAAGCGTGGCGTTAAAGCAAACCCCCCCCCCCCCGTCTGCCAGGTCATCGATGACAAAGTGACCTTCGTGAAGGTCCACATGCCGTGGGACGTGCTGTGCACCTACGCCGAGGTCCTGCACATCCAGGTCCCCATCCAGCCCAACGACCTGTCCGCCCGGGTCTCCCCGTGGCGCTGCCTCGCCTTCATCACCAAGCACTTCTACCCCAGCGAGGACGTGATCACGGCGGAGGCGGAGTTCTTCACCGCGCCCTTTGAGAAAGACCGGCTGGAGTACTTCTACATCAGGGACAAAGACGACTTCTTCACGCCATCCATGAGGAGCAGGATGGCGAGTTTTGTTGTTGTTGTTGTTGTTTTCAGGCTTCCTCTCAGCGCAGGAAGTTCTGCAGAATTCTAAGAACCTCAAACCGCTTCTGCTTTCAGGCGTATTACATCCTGAGTCGAGCCCCGTACGAGATACGAGGGAGCGTAAAGAAGTTCGGCATCACCAAGCTGCTGGACGGCGGCGTGTACAAAGCTGCTTACCCCCTGCATGACGTAAGCGCCGCCATTTAGCACGGCATGAATGTTATTACCTGTTTATTACCTGTTTTATCTTAAATATATATATTATATCTCCTAAATGTCTTTCGGAGGGGAATGAGCTGCTTGGCGGAGGTCTGCGCTCTCTCTGAGCTTTTATAGTTTATTTTATTAAGAGACTAAATCTGTACCTTTTTTTTTTTTTTTAAATATCCTTCATTTGTATTATTTCTCCGTTGGGTTTCCTCAGTGCCGGTTCAACGCCAGGTCCAAAGAAAACGGCTGCCCCAACGACAGGTTTAAGCTCTACGAGGAATGGGCTCATCCCAAAAGCTTCTACAAGATGCAGCCCATCGACCTCATCAGGTGAGACTCCCCGGCCGTCCTCTGATTGGACCGCAACATTTATCCGATCCGCTCCTCTTATGGGTCCTCCGCCCCGTTACAGGAAGTATTATGGGGAGAAGATCGGCATTTACTTTGCCTGGCTGGGCTTTTACACGGTGATGCTCGCTCTGGCTGCTGTGGTGGGTCTGGGCTGTTTCATTTACGGATACAGGACCCAGGAAACCAGCACCTGGAGGTAGGCCGTCTCTCCGCCCGGCAGGACCCTAGGTTTTTTTTTTGGGGGGGGGGGTTCTTTTTTTAATCATCTGCTGTTTCTCGCGGCAGCAAAGAGGTGTGCGACCCGGAAATCGGAGGTCAAATTGTGATGTGTCCTCAGTGCGACCGGGAATGCAAATTCTGGAGATTAAACAGCACCTGCGAGGCTTCAAAAGTGAGTTTCCAATTGATCCTCTGAGCTTTCAAAGTGACGATTTGACTAGTCCACTTTCTTGCAGCAGCACAGTTGCAGCATTTCCATATTCGAATCCGACAACAACGGGTTTGCATGTAACAGGAATAAAGTTTCACCTCTTTGTTCCCTCCCTCTAGAAACTCTGTATATTCGATAACTTTGGGACGCTTGTGTTTGCAGTTTTCATGTCGATATGGGGTACGTTTTTCCACGATTTAACAGTTGATGTATTGTCCACACATATCCCAAGCTGTAGATCCTGTGTTGGTGATGGTTCCGCCCCACCCCTTCCATTTCCTTATACAGTAACTTTGTTCCTGGAGTTTTGGAAGCGCTACCAGGCGGAGCTGGAATACCAGTGGGACACTGTGGAGTTTTTGGAGCAGGAACAGCCGCCCCGTCCAGAATATGAAGCCAAGTGCATCTATGAGAGGAAAAACCCCATCACAGGGGTAAAATACGCTCATGGATGATTTTCTTTTCTTCCTGCTAGTCCTTTATTCCATAGTCAGAAAACCGAAAAGATTACAGAAGGATAAAATCATTCTGCCTAGTTTAGTGGAAGTTTATAATTTCCTTGTTTTTTTGTTTTTTATTTAGGTAAAAGAGAAAGTGCCTTATACAGCCTGTGGACGATGCGTTCGGGTGTCAATAGGAATCGGGACTGTCTTCTTTTGGGTAACGTAAAAAGGGTTTTTCTGGTGTCTGCATTTCACCAACAATTTTCTTCATTTTTTTGTGCCTGAATCCGTAACTCGGGTCGACCATCGGTCTCTCCGACCCGATTTTTTCACCTGCAGGTTCTGCTGATCCTGGCGTCCATCGTGGCCATCACCGTCTATCGCCTGGCTGCGTTCTTCGCCTTCTCCGCCAGGCTCAGAGCTCAGGACCTGAAGGAGCTGGAGCCTCTGAAGGAGTACGTGACTCCTCAGATGGCCACCTCCGTCACCGCCTCCCTCATCAGCTTTGTCGTAATCATGATCCTCAATACGCTGTATGAGCGAGTCGCCATCTGGATCACCGACTTCGGTAAGTTTGAGCTGTGCCCCCCCCCCCCCCCCCCCGCCGGTTTGGCCTTCACACGCTTTAATCGGTTATCCTCTCTTAACGTGGCGAATCCCAGAGCTCCCGCGGACCAAGACGGACTACGAGAACAGCTTGACCCTGAAGATGTTCCTCTTTCAGTTCGTCAACTACTACTCCTCCTGCTTCTACATCGCCTTCGCCAAAGGGAAGGCGGTCGGCTTTCCCGGGGATCCGGTTTATCTGCTGGGGAAGTACCGGAACGAGGAGGTGCGTCTTCGTCCACGCGGCCCTCGCGCCCCCGACTTGCGCGCTTCTTTACTGTCGACTCTCGCTTCGCTGCCCTTTCAGTGTGACCCCGGCGGCTGTCTGATCGAGCTGACGACCCAGCTCTCCATCATCATGGGCGGCAAGGCCATCTGGAACAACATCCAAGAGGTCTTGCTACCGTAAGAAACCAGAAAGGACGTTGCTTTCCTTGCTAACCCCCCCCTCTGAGCCGGGGGGGGTTATTGTACGCCGATCTTTTCCACGCCTCCCCAGGTGGCTGAAAAATGTGATTTTCCGCTACTGCAAACGTCCGAATTCCGAGAAGGTGATTCCCCGCTGGGAGCAGGACTACCAACTCCAGCCGTTCTCCAAGTTAGGACTGTTCTACGAATACCTTGAGATGGGTAAGAGGAACAAAGCAAATAAAAAAAGTGTTCATCTTAAAGATTTAGCCCATTATCTCTCTCTCTCTCTCTCTCCGCAGTCATCCAGTTCGGCTTCGTGACCCTGTTCGTGGCCTCCTTCCCTCTGGCTCCCATCCTGGCTCTGGTCAACAACCTGTTTGAGATCCGGGTGGACGCGTGGAAAATCACCACGCAGTTCCGGCGAGTGGTGCCGGAGAAGGCTCAGGATATCGGCGCCTGGCAGCCCATCCTCCAGGGCGTCGCTATTCTGGCCGTGGCAACGAACGTGAGCCTCTGTCAGCGGCGGGTCATCGGTTCAGTCGGCGCGGAACTAAAGTCGTGTCCTCTCGCCGACAGGCCATGATCATTGCGTTCACGTCGGACATGATTCCACGGCTGGTCTACTACTGGTCGTTCTCCGTGTACCCTTACGAAGAGCGATCGGATCACACCATGGAGGGATACATCAACTCCTCGCTGTCTGTGTTCGACATCAGCGACTTCTCCAACTTCAGCAGGCCCCTGGGGAAGCTTCCAAACATCACCACCTGCAGGTACGGAGGCCCGCCCCTCTGAGTTTCTGCCAACGCCGGCCGTTGGTTTGTCTGCCTGACTTTTAGTAAGATAACTCAAAATGATATTTTCCGGACATGTTTGGAATCTTACGGGAACAGTCGAGTACATTTTGATGATGATCCACAAGAGATCCTGGATTCTGGATAAGTTTGAAATTTTCAGTCAGTCAATGGAGGTTCAAATTTTGCTCCTCGATATCTCGGTTAATTATTGACTGATGTTGACGTAGGGAGGGAACCTCTATCTCACCACCGAATTTCATCCGGATCAGATATGGATTGCGGATACTGTCGCGATCCGGATTTTCCCGTTTACTTATATTGGAGGCTGTTTTGTTTTTAAATCATATCTTGTCAAATATGCACTCAATTCATATGAACCATCATGAAAAATGTCTTCTGGATCGGATCCAGAATGAGGCCAGAAAAAAATATGACATTTTAACATTGAAAACACCATAAAAAAAAACGATAAGTTAAAAATCCACATCCATGTCATTTTAAAGACGTCGTTGCTCGTATTCAGGGCGTGTATCTGTTCGTTTGCTGAACTGTTAAAACCTTTCTTTTTAAAGGTATCGCGATTTCCGCTTCCCCCCCGGCCACCCCAGGGAGTACGAGTACAATATCTACTACTGGCACGTAATCGCTGCCAAGATGGCTTTTATCATTGTTGTTGAGGTGGGTGTAAACAGGAACCCCCCCCCCCCCCCCCCCCGAGCTCTAAAAGCATTAATGGCAGAAAAAAGAAGTTATTCACGGCAGCCTCTTCTCCTCCTCCTCCTCCACGCAGCACATCGTTTACCTCACCAAGTTCATCCTGTCCTACGTGATCCCGGACGTCCCGTACGCCGTCAAGGAGCAGATCAAGCGAGAGAAGTACCTGACCCAGGTCATCCTCCACGAGACCAACCTCAAGCTGGTGACCAAGCGTTTGAAGCCGGCCCACGAGGAGACCATCGAGGAGGCGAACGCGGCCATGGCGATGGAGGAGATGGATCTCGATTTCTGAGGGCGGAGACGGCGTTCCTTCTTGCTGCCTTGCGTGCTCTACCTACTTTATCAACCACTTTTCGCAACCACTAAGAGTCGGGACTCCTAAGATTCCTGCGAGGCTGTTGGGACGAAGAAAAGACTCCCTCGATGTGTTTGGCTTACGCCAGAGTGTAAAAGGAAAAAGAACATCGCTCGTCTCTCACCTCAGAGTCTCCGAAGCGAAACCAGGGACGCCGAATCTGGAGGAGTGGAATATCAGTATTAGATATGGAAAAAAAGTTTTTTTGTTACCCTTTCGTCGGTGGATTTGGACTGACTTTAAAGCCGTGCAGCCCACGGGGAAGCTTAGGAACCACATGATCGGTTTAAACCTGGATGCGCTTTTATCAATATGCCAAACTCTATAGTATAACCTGTGTATTTTTTACAAATCTCTGCCAAGGAGGATTTATTTTTGTCATCTGTTTGTTTATTTGTCAGCGGATGAAGCCACATTCTTGACTGGTTTCAATAATAGGGGCCTTCCGGATGACGGAGAGGAAGGTCTGGACAGTCTGGTTTTGCGGCTCGGGTGCAGAGTTCAAGTTAAAAGGACGAGCTGCGACCCTGTGAAGGGGTTAAACTGATGGCGTGCGTTTACTCCATCTCTTTCTGCATGCATGTAGTCGCATGTACTGCACTGTTTTACAGTTAAAGAGCTCCAGGCCCTTTGCCGTGACAGCTGCACATTTACTTTATACTGCATGTTACGCAAATAGTCTGTCACTTTTTTTTTGTCGTTGTCTCTGCTGCGATGTTAAATTAATGCCTCGGTTACACTGCGGGCTCGCCTTGTGATTTACACCAGCAGTATCTGACTACGCGAACGTATCTTGTGTTTTTGTCTTATAAAAAGCCATGAAATTCCTGTCTGAGTTTTCATAGTCTAAATATATATATTTTTTAATTCTTTACCATTGTCTGCTTTGTTGTTGTTGTTGTTCATCATGTTTAAACACTGTGTGCTTACACCGGTAAATGGTTTCGCTGCAGTAACCTTTAATCAAAGCTCTGCCGAGCACAAAAGCAGCTTTCAGCGGGGAGACTGTGAGGAAAGGCGGAAACGCTGTCATTGAGGTGATAACACTGACAGGGACTTAGACAGGTTCGACCGAATCCAGTGCTGGCACAGATTCCTCCAGCTGAATTCCCACGGACGGCCAACAGCGACACCTAGCGGCCAGAACCGGGAACTGGTCAATGGTGGCGTCTTTAAAATGCGATGGCAGCATCATCCGTAAATAAACGCGCACACACCTGTATGAATTATTCCTGCTAATAGTTACACGCTAAAAAGCTCAGCTATGTTCTTGGGACGGCAGACTTTTTTTTGGTGACTTTCTGCGTGACGTCATCAAGATGCGACAGAGAACCAAATTGACACATGTCCGTGCGTTAACTCTTTGCTACGCGAGGCGTGAACACGATTTGTGCGTGTTTGTTGGGTTGTAATATAAATACGCCTCTCCGATATGAGCTCCCAGATTACTTGTGTCGGATGGGTGAAGAAAGGCGTTGCCAAGGAAACTCCGGATAAAGTAAGTAGCTAACCTGTCGGGCTAGCTAACGTTAGCCACTCGGCTAGCATGTCAACACGGTAAACAGACCAATGGTGCTCCTCCAGTTTAAATGACAGCTTCTAAAGACGTTTTCTCGCTTTTTTTTACATTTGTAAGTGGCGTATAGTTCTGACAATAAAGCAAATGTCACGTTAGTATAAAGAAGTTTGTTTAGTAGCAGTACTTTTAGCTAATGTAGCTAAAAGGGGTAAAGTAAAAGTATTCTAATGTGTAGTGGGTAAAACATGACGCATGGTGTTAAACAAACCTTTTTTTTTTTTTTACTTGTCTAATATTACTTCAGGTTTGTGTCTGTAGAGGCTGAGTAAATTTAGTTTTGTTTGCTCTGTCCTTTTTTAACCGAAATTAATCCCATTTCAGGTTGAGTTGAGCCCAGAGGAGCTGCAGCGCATCGTCGCTGAGGCGAAAGACGAGCTGGGGTATGTTTGCATTCAAAACGCCACTTGCTGTCAGATATCAAGAGTATGATCTTTACCTCTCACCTCAAATAGCCCAAAAGCAGGAGCAAATTTCGTATCCCTTTTTTTTGTTTCGTCTTTTCCACCAGGGAACGAGCGGCTGGGGATGAAGAGGAGGAGGACGAAGGCATCGTTTCTGAACCGAGCGCTAACAGCAACCTGGCAGACGATGCCGAAGTGTCAAAGGACGAGCGTGAAGAAGCAAATGAACAGGGGGAGGACGACGAGCTAGCGGAGTACGACCTGGATAAATATGACGAAGAGGATTTAGGTGAGGAGGAGTCGCTCATATTTAATCTCTGATCGGCTTGTTTCGATTGACCTTGCGTTCCTTTGACCTTAGTCACTGCTAATCTCGGGGACAGTCTGGCTGGCTTGACGGTGTTCAGCTCCAATGAGCAGGATCCTTACATCACCATCAAAGACACGGTGAGCGGCTCCGATCCTTACATGGACACTTCCTCTCCACGTGGCACCTCAGGCCTGACGATAACCACAGATATTAAAACAAAGTCAGCCATGGAGTATTATTCCTGATGTGTCTGTGTTGTTGTTGTTTTCTCCCTCCTAGGATCAGTATGAGAGAGAAGAATTTCAAATCAAGCCCGGTGACAACCTCATCCTGTCGGGCCGGGCTGAGAAGGACTGCTGCAACCTGGAGATCCACGGTTAACATGTTCATGTTCACGTGTTCCAGAGATGCAGAGAAACCGCTTCATTTTTGGATGATTTTTCCACTCGAAAAAAAAAAAGCTGAATCTGTAAATTCATTGTTTTGCAGTTTATAATTCTGAGGAAGGATCTCTCTTCGTGCATCATCATGTCTTGCTGCCAGCTTACCCACTTTGCGTGGAGTGGCTGAACTTTGACCCCAACCCCGGAGAAGGGCCGGGTAAGAAAAGCACGCCACGCTCTGGTTATTAGAACTTAAATGACTAAAGCCCTTTAAAACAAAACGCCTGCTTTTGTCTGCTTAATATCCTTTCGCCGCCGTGCTTACCTGACAGTGTTCTGCTGCTGTGCGGCTTCCTGGTACAGGGAACTACGCTGCCGTGGGAAGCATGACCCCTCAGATTGACGTGTGGGATCTGGACGTGGTGGACTGCCTGGAACCGGCCTTCTCACTAGGGAGCAAAAAGGCCCCCAAGAAGAAAAAGAAGAGCAAGAAGGTACAAAGCCTGATCTTAAACTGTTGAGAGTGGATTGTAATTACGGTTAAACGATTAAGTTTCTCTTTGTTTGTGCTGTTTGTTGGATCCTTGAGCTCATTGTTGTTGCTGTTGTTGCCAGGGGGGAGCAGCAGCAGCAGCAGAGCCTCCTGAGGGTCACACAGACGCAGTGCTGGATCTATCCTGGAACAGACTGGTCGGGTCAGTGTTCTCAGCACTCGCAGCGTCCACTGATCTATTTCAGTGCTTTTGAGTTTAATCAAAAAGGCATGTAAAGCGTGTCAAGTGTAATTTATGTGTGCATTTGTGCAACTCGGGTGATTCCTTTCCACCCTCTCTTCCTTTAGAAACGTTTTGGCCAGCGGCTCGGCAGACGACACGGTGATCTTGTGGGATCTGGCTCGAGGCAAACCGGCCACAGCGCTGCGCAAACACACCGATAAGGTAGCTGTAAAACACAAAAGCGTCAGCTTCTAGAAGACAAAGGTGTTGACAAATTGTTTGATCGTTCAGGTTCAGACGTTATCCTTCCACCCGTTTGAGGCACAGACTTTGATATCGGGGTCGTTCGACAAGTAAGTCCCGCCTCGCCAAGTTCGTTTCAGTTTTGCGACGCGGCTTTGAGACGGCCGTGTTCTCTTTCAGGACGGCCGTCTTATACGACTGCCGCAGTCCGGACAGCGGCTCTCGGGCCTGGAGGTTTAGCGGTCAGGTGGAGCGCCTCGTTTGGAACCACTTTTCCCCGTGCCACTTCCTGGTAGGAGACTCGTTCGAGTTGTCCGCTGCGTTTCTGATTATTTCGGTTGCTGATGCAGTTTTTGTCGCCGCCGTGTTTCAGGCCAGCACGGATGATGGATTCGTTTACTGCCTGGATGCACGCTCCGATAAACCTGTTTTTACGCTGAAGGCTCACGATGAAGAAGTATCAGGTAGGAAGAGGAGCGCGTAAGATTAGTAACAATAAATGTTCCCATTTATCACGTTGTATGAACTGTTCAATGGTAAATACTGAATTTCTGCAGGTTTGAATCTCAGCTGCCAGATTAAAGGATGCCTGGTCACCGCATCGGCTGACAAACATGTTAAGATCTGGGACATTATGGGCAACAAACCCAACTTGGTGCACTCCCGCGATATGAAAATGGTAAGAAGCTGCACACGCATGAATATATGAATATATATATATATGAATATATTTATTAGATAGAATGTTAGAGTACAAGTACAGTCACACAGTAGCATGTATTACAGTACAAATAACGTCAAACATCCTGTCTAAGAGGAGCATTTCAAAAAAGCCCTTGCGGGCTTGTTTCCGTTGAAAGTCCTTCGTACATAAATCATCCACAAAAAACAATACAAATAAAAATAAATCCAATATTAAATTACGCAATTGATGCAACGTAACATTAGAAAGACAAAAATAAAATGTTATTACACCGCCAGTGCAAACTAACAATTAATCTAAAATAAATTACACCACTGATGCGAAATGACAATAAATAACTTACATAAATTACAATAAATTACTAAAGCAATTAATACGTGCAACATAGGTGGGCAAAAAAAAAAAGGAGGGGGGGATGACGGTGGACGTCGTTCCGATCCGTCGTAGCGGCATTTTGCTGTGCGAAAGTCCTAAAGTTAGTTCTTAAGGAGTTCTAACGACATCCTTGAACACAGGGTGTGCTGTTCTGCGCTTCGTGTTGCCCCGATCTTCCCTTCGTCTACGCTTTCGGGGGACAGAAGGGCGGCTTGCGGGTTTGGGATATGAGCGATGTCGCAGCAGGTTCGAGTTTACATTTCACGTTGTTGTTTTTTTCCACAGAATGTTATGTTGTTGTTAATGTCCAACCGTAGAATCACGCTTCGTTTGGTTTCTCTTCCTTAGTGGCCGAGGTGTTTGGCAGACGAGAACGCCTGGTGGCGAACACGGGGCCGGAGGCCTCCAATGCTGCCGCCGCCGCCGCCACGGCCGACATGGAAGTCTCCCAGTGACGTTTTGGGGGCCCCGAAAATCTGTACACATGAATAAACTGTGCATTCCAGGAAAACGATAGAGCGGCTCTACTTTTTGTCGCGCAGCAATCTAATTTATGGGAGGAAGGATTTGGAATAACTGAAGCTGCGTTCTTGGAGGTTTCGACAGGAGATTATAAATAATAAAGCAGCAAGACATGAAAACCTCGTTCAGTTAGTCTCGCTCATGAGACGACAGCAGCGGCTTCGAGATGAAAGTCGAGCTCCTTTTCTTATTGGATTTAAATATGTTAAATATAAAATGGGCAAAACTAATTAATGCGTTTTTGATTGATTGAAGATGTAAAGTCGGGGGGGGGGGGGGGGGGGGGGGGTTAATCATTGTTCGACGTGGCTCGTTGTCGTTAGAGAAAGGGAACCAAAAGGGAGCGGCCGGCGTGCGAAGTCGGACCGGTTACAGCGACGCACGGATGAAAACACCCTAGGATGGCGTCGGGTCACTTCTGTCTGTTGCCTCGACTCTTATCGCGGTTACCTCCCGGTTCCACCTTCCGACAGGCTCGGAGTAAGTTGAACTGTTGTCGTTTCAGAACCGTATTCGGTGAAGTTTGTGTTTGTGTTTTGGTTCATTTCTGACTATTAACGAGGATTAGCGTCAAAGCTAACGGGCTAATCTTGAGACTATATTAAAACCTGGTTTCATAGAGGGAGAAAAAACATTTCACGGTTTATATTTTTATTTACATTAATATTTCCCACAGTGTGTAAGATTTTGACATTGCACGGTCAGTTTTATCGTCCGTTATTAGTTGGCTCTTATCAGGCTGGCTTGTTTGTCTCATCTTTGGGTCTCAGTGGCATTAATGACATTTAAAGATCAGATCAATCCTGTTGAATGTGTGTCTCACCTGTTTGAATTTCTCTTGCAGAATGTTTGGTACCAGTACGAATGAAGTCCGCTCTCAGAGGTCCACCACCTCTCAGGTAAACTGAATTAGAGATAAACAAAGGAGAGTATTTTTTATCAATATATATTTAGCTAATATCTTACGGATATCCGGTCGCTGGGACTTGTTGCACCGTTAAAGCCAGCGGTCGTGAAGTTCAGAATCAGTCTGTAATCAAAACTGTAACCTGTTTAATTTCTTATATTTAGTGATGTGGAAATCGCAGTGACTTCAGATGGGAAAACCATCGTATGCTACCACCCTGCTATCGACATTCCCTACGAGCTTACACAGGTCAGTCAGCTTTTAGAACTTGCACCGATATGACCGCTACAGTTCTGATGTTACGTTCACGACTCCGCGTCTCTGCAGCCGATCGAACGGCCGGACCCCCTGGCCAACGTGCCTGACACCCATGACCAGGTTTTGAAGGCCCACCTCAGCAAAGAGGTGCTGAAGGACCAAAAGGGTCCGACTATAGAGGAGCTGAGCAAAATGTTTTTCACCACGAAGCATCGCTGGTATCCAGTGGGGCAGTAAGTCCACAAATTAAACGGGGCGTTGAATCCTTTAATCACAGTTAGAATTGTTGTGGGAGCTTTTTGGTGATTTCACTTTTTTGTATAAGGCTTTTTTTGTTTTTTTGTTTTTACACTTAAGACGATTTGAACTTGAATGATTTTAGTAACATTTTACTCTAATTCATCTCTGATGATGGATATGGTTGTACAGTTTTAGACTAGTATTTAAGAAAATATGTCAACCAATCACAATTGCTGCTCTTGGGTCTAACATTTTCCTCTATTTCCATCCTTCACAGGTACCACACCAGGCGCAAAAATAAGAATCCCCCCAAGGACAGATAGTTGAAGGCCAAGGTTACAAAACTGCAAATTATATTTGTATGTGTTATTACCATAATGATGTATAATAAACTTTAATATTTGATTGTTGTGAGGTTTTTCTTCAGTTTTTATATTCTTTTGTCCACAGGGATTTATTTACTCTTACATTTTTTTCACCTGCTTCACTGACCTTTGGAAGTTGTAAAACAGATTAGAGTCTAATATATGCATCCAACAGGGCCTTGTAATAAATGCAAGCGCAAATTAAATTAAATGGTCATTTTGTATGACTTCCATTTAAAAGCAGCAGATAATTTATTTTAAAAGTCGGGTGCTTTTACAGGAAATACCTTGGATAGCTGCAATTTGTTGCTCAACCGGCTCTTTCAGATCGACGCGGGTTTGAACCGTGAGATTACAGAAATCAGATAACATCTTCAGACGAAAATATTCACGTTATATAACGCTGAATGGTGTCCTGCGTTGGTTGTCGTAAATCCACAAACACTTTAGCCAGCGATGGAACCGGTTCGGTCACATTTTCTGACGTCATCCGCAGCCCCCGGTGGAGCGAGTTAACTGTCCCCACCCCGGCAGCTCAGTCGATCCAGCGATCTCGAGCGGAGCAACCCCACGGCTAAAAATATAATAGCTAACACAAGATGGCCGGTTTGCCTCGTAGAATTATTAAGGTACGATTCACTTTAAACGTTTTGTACGTGCGCCGAGGGAATCCGCGTGTGCGTATTGTAACGATAATCTATGGAGAAGACGGATGTATAATTGGCGTCTTCCAGCGTGTAGCCTGACGTTAGCTTGGCTAGCAGAGCTAGCGCTTACTAGCTAGGTTTCAAGCTAGCTCGCTGGTCCGTGTTGTTTAGTTTGCCACTTCCGTTTATTCCCATCTGCTTTATCTGTGATTCTATGTTTTTTTTTTCCGCTGGAATGCTCGAATTGTTATATTTAAGTGATATTTCATGTTACTGGGTTGCTAATTCACTCTACTGATCTTGTAAATTGTGACATTGTTGTCGAAGTGGTTCGCTAAGTACGCTAGGCTAGCAGCTGTAGCCTTGCCGAATCGTAACTACGCGACCTGGGCTGAGGTGAAACGCTGCTTTTTGTGATTGTAAAAATGATTCTAATTCAAGTGTGGACGTAAATAAGACATTTTTTGCCTATTAATTTATGTAAAACTACACAAAAAACGGGCGGGAATGCAAGGCCTGTTCCACTGCGGTGTCCTGTTTGAAATGCACGGCAAATTCACTGGGCCTGGCCCGGCAGTAGCCGCGATTAGCCTTTTCCGCTATCTCGGTTTTAGCCTGGTTTTTACCGTTTAACTTTCGATGGAAAAACGTGACCCAGCTTTCACCTTTCTCTAGTTTCTGCCTTGTTGGTTTTGAAGGAAGAAATAAATGAGAAAATTGCAACTATTTTCCTGATGACTGCAGATGTGTCCGGTGCACCTGCGTAATAATCTGCAGGGAGGAAAACTATGTTCCGTTTCCTCATTTTGATTTACGTTTTTCAGCGCTTCTTTATGTACCTCGGATCTAAGTGGACCTTAAACTGAAAGTCTGTGAACTTGGATGAAGTATTTCCACCTTGTCAATGCTTTGTTCGTGATAACTTGAAGCACTGCCACCCTCTTCTGTGTTTAATAATAGTTTGTGGAATGTTGTTTTGTGTGGAGTCGTTTAGCCTCCTGTATCGTACACATAAAACTCTGTTGTCTGATTGTAATAGTTTCCTCCAGTACTTTATTTATGTCTTTATCTCTCATTCTCGCCACGCTCAGGAGACACAGCGGTTGATTGCAGAGCCCGTTCCAGGAATCACGGCGACGCCTGACGAAGGGAATGCACGTTACTTCCACGTGGACATCGCGGGGCCTCAAGACTCTCCTTTTGAAGGAGGCACGTTTAAACTTGAACTATTTCTTCCAGAAGAGTATCCCATGGCAGCTCCCAAAGTGCGATTCATGACCAGAATCTACCACCCCAATGTCGACAAACTGGGGAGAATATGTTTAGACATTTTGAAAGGTAAGGGAATACAATTATATTGATTACATTCCCAAAGGCAGGATGTTTTTTTTTTTAAATCCCACAAAATAAAACATTACAGTGTTTTCATTGTCTTACTGTTACTGTATGTAACGCAAACATTTTCTCAAACGCATTTTGTAGCAGGCAGGAACGCTGACATTTTTGTCCCCTTTTGTCCAAACGTCCCTTCTTTCAGATAAGTGGTCTCCGGCCCTGCAGATCCGTACAGTGTTGCTATCGATCCAGGCATTATTAAGCGCTCCCAATCCAGATGACCCCCTGGCAAACGATGTTGCGGAGCAGTGGAAGAAAAACGAAAGCGTTGCCATAGAGACAGGTGATATTTTCCTTCCGGTTTGAAATGATGTAAATGCCAGTACCGTGAGCGTAAACACTTTAACCCCCCCGGTGTCTCTCAGATGTAACTTAAACAGCAGCAGGCCTTAGCATCAGAAAGGTTCAGAAAACCCTTTGTCCAAATGTAATTTAATTGGGAACTCATTTATATGGACTCGGCTGCTCCCAGGAAGGATTGTATTGAGGAATTGACAGGGCTAGAGGTCGACCCAGGAGAAGATACATGGACGTGTAAAGTGTGTCCTCTCCGTAGTCGCCTCCCCCCCCCTTCAACATTTGGTCTCTCTCTCTCCTCCAGCTCGTCATTGGACCCGGACATTTGCAGTGAACGCTAAAAGAGCACTGTAAAGTTTCTGTTTTTAATCGTTGTGGTCGAGGTGGTGTAGCAGACCTGTCCTGATCTTCTTCTTGGGGTTTCTGTTCATGAGTCTTGACCTTTTCTTCCCAGTTCTACTTCTATTTGTTATCTACTGGAAATGGGTATCAAGTCTGTCGCAAGTCACAATTAACATCAAGGAATTGAAAAACATAATTGAGACCCCCCCCCCCCCTGGGGATTATTTTCAATGCATTGTGGCTATTTCTTTAAAAAATGTATGTTTTGGGACTAAAAAAACAGTCAAACTGTTTGCCTTGTGCAAATTGCCACATCTGGTTATTAGAATAGAGGACCGTTTGTGCCCAAATAAAAATGAGCAGTGCATTTTTCAAATTCCTTGATTGTACTTGAAAATGCCTTTTTTGGTTTTTGGATAGCTGGTGGCGGCGCAAACCTAGAATCTGAAACGGTTAGAAGCAGACGAGTTGATGTCAGGAAGTTCTTGCTTTCACTGCGACTTTGGCACGTTAGCTTCTAAAGCGTTCCCAGGTTTCAGTCCCTTTGGGGTGGGGGGGGGGGGGGGGGGCGTGTACCTCCTGCTCTGGGGAGCCAGTCTGAGTACACTCTGCAGCACTTTCCCTTCCAACACAGCCCTACACCATATCTCTCTCTCCTCATTCTCACCCTCCACCGTTTTATCTCTCTGTCTCCCCCCCTCCCCCCCCCACTCCAGCCCGAACATGGACCCAACTCTATGCAGGAAATACTGAAGTATAGAAGAGGAGAGATGAGGCGTCTGAATGTGATCCACAAAATGTACTCTATTCTGTCGCCATGTGAATTTATAGGACACGATAAAAGAAACAACAAGATTATAAGTCCAAATCTATTTGAACGAAATGACGAGATTTACTGCTGCAGACCTCTGGGTGACTTATTTTCCTCTCTAAGATGTGTTAAATGTGTGTGAACCCTTTTTTTCCCTGTGTTGCTATTTAATTGCATGGACAGAGAATGCCCCCCCCCCCCGACTACAGTCTTAAAAATAACATGCAATATGTTTTCCCAAACTAAGGCACGTACTGGTACGTTTGCAAATTCTACATTAAAGCTGTTCTTCTTTTAACACGTGGATTATTTGTCAGCACGTCTGTATGTCTTTTGTGAACGGTGGCGCGTGAAGCGGGGGGGGGGGGGGGGGGTGAACGATGAACGTGAATTAGGGAGAATAATATTCACAAAGGAGTTGGCTTTCCACTCTTGTGTGTGTGCGTGCGTACCAACACATCACAACACTGAATATTTACCTGGTGGTGCAGCGACGACGCAAAAGCCAGTAAAATCCAGATGTTTCAGCCCGCTAATCTCACGTTAATCTCCTCATCCATTCTGATTTTCTGTTCTTTTTTTCAAGGCAGAAAGTCGACGTATATTGATTACAAAGGTTCTTGCCATAAACTCTAAGGACATTAACAGCGTTTAAAAGCATCCCTAGCTAGCTTCGTAGCCCAACAGACGATGTGTCGTTTATCGTAGGCTGATAGAATTTAGAATTTAGGTGAGGACCGCTCAGAATTAGCATGAGGGCTTGACGTACCGCTAAAAAAAGGTGTTTCCTTGATATTTAAACCCCTTCGGGACAATTTGGTGAGGGTGAGCAGGTGACTTCCACATGCGTTAAAAAAGCCACGACCAACATTAGTAAAATAGAATTACAGATTGTTCAATTGGAAAAAGGAATCGTTAGCGATGACCAGAATTAGTTTGAAAAGTTTTTTTCCTTTTTCTTTTATGGGATGTCGGCGTTTAGCTGCTTTTGTTCGTAATTTTTCTTTTACTGTCTTGCCATGTTATCGACGTTAATGTTTTCCTTTCACGAATCGGCACATTAAAAACCTCGAGTCACATTCTGAGGCTGGTAATTGTTGCCCCCCCCCCCCCCCCCCCCCCCGGTTGGGATCAGGTTAGGACTCGAACGCCTCGTCCTCGTTGCTTCTATCCGGCTCGTCTGAGGGAGGGCTGCTGTAGTAAAGCTGTTTCTTGTCACGCTGTCGATGTTTCGGTTCTATTTTCTCGTTCTGTATTAGAGTAACGGGGTTGGTGTTGCTTAGATTTGTCTCCTGTACTCACCCAGAATCATTAACGCTTTCCAACTACTACATTCACTTGAGTCTGATAGACGGGGGGGGGGGCTCGGCCTAAGACCTGGTTAATTTATCCCCCCCACCGGGGGTAAGTGGTCGCTTACTTGGGTTTTTAATGCAACTAGATCAAACTTTTGAGAGATCAGACGTTAAAAAGCTCCCCCATGTGTAAAAAACAAAAGCAAAAAAAAAGCTGTTCTGTTGGTAATTTCAGTACATTTGAAAACTACTCTGTAAATAAACTGAGTTGAGTAAGTCGAGGCTCGTCTGCTTTGTGTTTTGTGGGTCTTTGGTGTTTGTAGGGAGGTCACGGCTGAGATCTGTTTATCTCTTGTAGGGATTTATTCAATTTTCTAAGGTATAACCCTTAGACAAAATAATCTTAGCTAGGTGTCCGTTTTAATCAGACAAAAGTACAAATTTTGCATCGTTACTAATGAGGGAAGCCCTACCACTGGGCTAATGGCCTGTTGTATTTCCTCCTTTGCAATTATAATATTTGAAATCAAAGGTTTGATTTTGTTTTTTAATCAAAGTAAAATTTTTGAAGCTTCTATATTCAAAATGTTCAAACCAATTTCAGTCAAATCATCCCGATTGTTGAAATTCACACACACAAACACACCAAAAAAAACCCTGCATCCAATATTATTTAAAGTGATTAAACTTCAGAAATTGCTGCGTCGATACTCTTTTCCTCCTGCGGTTTTATGGATGTCCACATGGGGGCGCTACCCGGCAGCATTTCCTTTTGATCCCCCGGACAGATGCCCCCCTGATAAACATAACCTGTCTCTGCAGCCCTGGAGCCTGGTGGCTCATCAAACTTAACATCCCTTTCTGTCGTTAGCTTAAGTCGCGGCAGCGTCCAATCGGATCACAGGCATGTTTCCACTCAGGAAACCTGGATCAACACAATCGGTACCTGTTGGGTCAATCGGGTCTCTGCTGTCCCGGAGCCCCTTCAGGACTGCATCGATCGCAGCACGGATTTTGTATCGGTTTATGATCGTGGCCTGGTTAATATGGCAACCGGGAGTCATTCCAGCCTGTTTATAACCTTTCTTTGAGTGGACATGCAGGAAATAACACCACCCTCCCCCCCCCCCCCATCATTATCTGGAGCGTCTAACAAAACATTAACTCGTTCCTGAGGCTGCTATCTTTAAGGGAAAGGGGTTATGTGTCCAGAATGTTTTCTGGATTTCCCCCAAAATAAACTCAATATTTGCCGGGCTGTGAAATCAAATCTCCCTCCAGGACGGTGAAGTAAATCTATTTAAAGCCACTTCTGCACTGCCAGGAATAAAACTAGGGAGGGAAAGTTCTGTTTTCGGCTCTTAGGCCCCCCCCCCCCCCCTCCCTACGTTCCCGGGAGCGTTCAGTGGCTTCTAGCTGCAGCTTTATTTAATGGAAAAGATGGAGGGATGAAACCACACGAGTTTTCCCTTCCTCCGCTTGAGTGGGCTGGAATGAAAGTGGCGTGAGGATGATGGTTCTTTACGTCACACTCCTCTGACAAAAACAGCACGGCTCCCTGCACGGGTCGCCAGCGTGATCCACACAGTGGTTAATCATGTGACCTGAGAGGGGGGTCACATGACCCTGATGAGCTGACGGATGATGGTCAACTTCCTCTTGACCGTCGCGTGGCGCTCAGTCTGGTGGTTGCCGAGGCGAAGCTGTCATTCTGTTCTTCCACCCCCCCCCCCCATCTCTTTTCCTCCTTCCTCTCTCTTCACTGTTTTTGATCTGCAGCCCCCCCCCCCCCCCAGCTCCTGATTTCCATCCCCCTTTCCTCTTATATTCTCCATCTTTTTTCTCTTTCTTACTCCTGATCTAAATGTACCTTCACCTCTCTCCTCTAAATCTTTCCCTCTTCCACTTTTTTCCCCTTCTCTCTGTCCTCCTCTACCATTTCTTCTCTTTCCTCATTCCCTTCCTGTTTCTCCTCCCTCTTGCACCCATCTCCTCTTTGTCTCCTTGCCCATTCTTTTTCCTCCCCTGCTAAACATTAGCATCGTGCTCACGAAGCTGGGGGACTATGGACGCTTACATTTTTACAGTTAAATTGCTGCAAGTGTTGTAAAAGTTATTGCAGTGACCCCTGAGCAAGTTGCTCCATCCAGGACCCTGGTGGGTGGAGTCTGGTCGCCATGGTAATTCAGATAATATGGATTTAGCAAATCTTTCTCTAACCCCTTGCCTTCCATACTGGTTGGTTTTTCTGTATTTAACTTATCACAACCTAAAGTTCTATTAATCTTTATTTTTAAATGTGTTCCTCCAGGGCAACTTAACCCCTCGTATACTAGCCCCGACTCATTTGGGAATGTAAAGACAGACAGCTTAAAGGTACATTACAAAATTCTAAAGAAATCTACAGCTTCCTGTTGCGGTAAATGAGTAAAACTCATCACGCTGATTGTCTTTATTCGGATCTGTGATCCTAAAAAATATATATAATTCTGAGCGCTTAGAATTTAAATAAATAAAAAACACACTCCCCCAGACATACCACATGTACAACGTCACCTCAGGGCATGGTTGGAGCCCCGCCCGGCATTGCTGAGTGTAGATAATTAACTTTACTCACCAAACAGAAAATTCTTCCACCTGACATGAAAACAAATGCGAGAGTAGGTGACAGCCACGCTACCGCTAACAATACTGATCAATAACTTATCAAACAGAGCGCTGATGGTGGCGTTTCACCCCTTATTGTTCAATATATCTTTGACTGTTCTTGAGTAAGTGTAGAAAGATTAGATTATTGATCGATTATTTGCACAGCGATTAAAAATCAAGTCTGTCAGGCCGATGTGTTGCTCAAGCGCTAACGCATGACTTCAGACACGTGACCTTTGACATGTGAATTTTTTTTTTACAACACGGTTATGTCGCTTGAGCTGCGAGTAAACGGCGCCGTCATCCCCTCCCCTCCCTCCGTGTCTGTCTGGCTGTATTAAGGTCACTTTTTTCTTGCATGGCAGCTCATTCATAAAACAGCACCACACCTCAGGGAAGGGATGAAGAAAGGACTCTGCGGAGACGTATAGAAGACGCCTGCGTCGGGGAGGCTTTGCCGCACTGGGGCGCAGTTTGTGTTACTGTAAATGTAAGATTAAAAAGTCAGAGAAGGGTGACTTAAAATGCAAATCAAACTCAAATTGTATGGTTATTTAATGGTTTTATACAGTTGGAAAGTCTGTCCCGGAACAGGAAGTGGACGTGTGTGTGTGTGTGTGTGTGAGAGAGACTTACCGTCTGTTGATCGTCGGTTGTTCGATAGCGCAGGTCCTGACAGGCCTGCTTTGCTAAACTTACTACACGGGGAGGGGGGGGGGGGATAAGACAGATGTTTAAAAATCCTCTCCGTGAACTTTACCGATGTTTGTTTGATTTCATTTTAGAACTAATTATATTAAAACTGTCTACATTGTGAACTTTTCTTGTTTTTTCGCCTTCCTCTGGTGAGAACTGTATGACCGGCCTTTTTTTCATCACCACCATACTTCCTCTGTGCTCCAGCCGGTGTTTGTCATCAACACTCTGGGGTTTTCCCTCGGATGACTTTCCCACACTGGCTGCGTTTATGCCATTTAAATCCTAATCTTCACGTGATTATAGAGTGTGTGTGTGTGTGTGTTTGTTCTACCTCGAGACAGAGGCATCATTGTGAGAGGAACATCCTCACAGGTAGCCTCGACAATCTCAGCATCAGTGGATAACGACATAGCAGTTGACTCTGGATAATAAATTTAGCCGTGATCCGAGCCGCTGCTAATCTGACTCTGGATCGGGGTTTACCAGTCGGCAAATTTAGGAATAACACCGAAGCCTCGGTTAATATTTCTTAAACCCTCGGGTTCCGATGGAGCTAAAGCCATAAGCCCGAGACGAAGCCGACGCGCTCTTCTTATGTGAGCCCCGTGGCGAAGCGGCGCCTCTGTGGAGGGCGTGGGTCGGTTTTGCAGCGGTGCCGCGGGCGCCATGTTCAACGCTGACGGCAGCTGCCGTCCGTTTTCGCGGGCCCTGCTGGTTGTGCCTTCAAACACCTGTCCACGTGTTGGCGCGGCACGGGGGATCTGCGGCCGGGCTCGGTTTTCAGAAGCGGTTTCTAATAATGGAGACATTTAGAGGAGACAGATGGTCGTCTCTAAAATTAGCCTGATAGCTGCTGCCTGATGATCCATTATTCAGGAGGGAATAGATGATCCCTCGTTTGTCTCGCTCCGTCGGAATCAGGCGTTTGTGGGCATTTCGGCTTGGTGGCGTCAACTTTCCGTTTGTGGTCGGCAGGTTTGATGGTGAGCCCCCCCCGCTGTTAAAATGAAGCCAGCGATAGGCAGACAATCGTTTCTGGATCCTTCCTACCGTCTCAATGGCGGCCGGGAGACATCGGATCCCTCCGTCCTCTCACACCTCGGCTAAAAGGGCGGGGGGAGGGATATATATTTTTTGCATCCCTTCGCTATGCCGGAAGAGGATGATGAACCACCACAATTAGCAAGATGACAGGGAGATTTATTTTCCTCTGAGGTTACTGATGCCCTCGCGATGATGATCAACATGACTGAGCATCTGGTTTTAGGCGCGAGAGTCTAAATTTAGCCCGTCGTGAATCACTTACCATCATATATCATGCGGAAACGGAATAATAATACGACCAATATAGTAATGTCTCCATAATCCCGAGAACATGAACAAAAATCCAGAATGTATCCTGTTACAATCTTCTAAAGTGTCCAGATTTATTTACAGAAGATGTAAAAATCTCATTTCTTTCACTTTCTTTGGGATTTTTTGGACTGGATTATATGATAATCCAGCAATTATACAGTTACTTTAGCAGTATATAGCTATTTAAACATCTACATTCATCCACAGCTGTTTACAACCCTTCCTTTTGAAACAGTCATTTATATTCTTATATCACATCTCTACAAAATACACATTTCAAGTGGTTCTTTTTAGATTATAATCTAATAACAACATGATCAGGTCAGTGTAACACCTTTATAACCCGGCTAAAACAGCAGGCCATCCTGCCGCTCGACTTCCAGAAACACGACGACTCATTGTATTTCCATCACGTTCAGGCGATAACCACTATTGTTAAAATGATAACATGATTTCTGCCTGTCGTTAATTCCTTATCATTAACGCTGAGGAATGCCGAGGTTATCTGGGGATTCATTTACACAAGATACGTGCGGAACCGGAGGAGGAGCATCAGGAATTATTTTAGCTAAATGCTAATATTGGCCTGCTAGAATGCTCGCGTTAATGTAGTACTACGAGTATTTATAAATACTTAAAGGACTTTAAAGTTACATGAGGGTCTGAACAAAAAGTTTATACCTCTCTATTTAATAGATATTGAAACAAATTTTGAAATGGAGAGAAAAAAAAAGTGCTTTTTTTTCTTTTGTCAGTATATTTCTTTTGTTTTGGTCACCACAACAAAAAACAGAAGAAGAAAAGTCCTCAGGAGTTACCGCAGGTGTCAAATGACCCGTCAACACAGACGTGGTCCTGAAGCAACGAACCCTCCTCTCGTCTCTCGTCTCTCGTCCCTCGTCCCTCGTCTCTCGTCTCTCGTCTCTCCTCCCTCATCTGTCGTCCCTCGTCCCTCGTCTCTCGTCCCTCGTCTCGTCTCTCAGGATACTGAAACTGCGGGTGAGGAACGCCGTGGCGTGCTTTGAAGTCGTCTGGAACGCCCCGGGTGAGTTTGTCATGGATTTGGTTTCCTGCCTGCAGAGGGCAATAGCAGCACTAGAACCCCCCCCACCCTCCCACTCAGCAGCACTAGAACCCCCCCCACCTCCCAGCCACTCAGCAGCTAGCTGCAGCATCGCTAATGCAGCGTGCCCAGCCAATCAGAAGACGGCAGTGGTTCAGGGATATTCTGTCTCATTTGTCTTCTGATTGAATAAATCAAAGCATTCTGATTGGGTGGGGGCCGCTGAGGGGGGGGGGGGGGGGGGCGTGTCCTATGTTGTATGTTACATGTATGTGGTCCAGCTGTGACTAATGTCGCGTCTCCCTCGTCTTCACAGAGAGGAAGCCGAAGCGGAACCAGGAGAAGCCGCTCGTCCAGCGAGGACAGCGACGCAGACACCGCACACACCTGTCCCCTGCGTCAACCAGGTAACGCACACACCTGTCCCCTGCATCAACCAGGTAACGCACACACCTGTCCCCTGCATCAACCAGGTAACGCACACACCTGTCCCCTGCGTCAACCAGGTAACGCACACACCTGTCCCCTGCATCAACCAGGTAACGCACACACCTGTCCCCTGCGTCAACCAGGTAACGCACACACCTGTCCCCTGCGTCAACCAGGTAACGCACACACCTGTCCCCTGCGTCAACCAGGTAACGCACACACCTGTCCCCTGCGTCAACCAGGTAACGCACACACCTGTCCCCTGCGTCAACCAGGTAACGCACACACCTGTCCCCCGCATCAACCAGGTAACGCACACACCTGTCCCCCGCATCAACCAGGTAACGCACACACCTGTCCCCTGGCAGCAGGGCGGAGCTTCTGCATTGTGATGCGTTTAGCCGTTAGCAGTTATTTCACTGTTTCGATGTGAATCCTGTTTTTCAGGTGACGGTCGTCTGCATCGTCTTCCGCAGACGGTCACCCGCAGTGACCAGAGCAGCGCCCTCCGCAGGTTGGGTGGTGGTGTTTGCTCCCCATCAGGCTCGGGACGGGCGTGACGCCGCCGTCTGGAGAGAGGGGGTCCGAGGAGTCACAGACTCTGGGGCGTAGACTGTATGCAAGCACGCCCATGAATATATATTTATACATGTATATATTTATACACACATGTATATAATAGACTGTGTTGGAACTGAAACAGGTAAAAGTGTGCAGACACAAGTTTTCATGTTTAATAAATTAATCATTCCTTTGTCATGTCATTTTGATTGATTCTAATTTAAATTATTATTTTTTCTGCTGCTCTGCGATCAATCGTTTCTATTGGTTCAAACGATGCTCTCGTTCAGGCGGGTTCCAATCGAAGAAGAAGAATCTCTTTGGCTGAAATTTGTTCTCTGCCTTTATCCAATCCTCCAAGGGAACGGCAGGCTGGCATCGCTTGGCCCTACGATGAGATCTGGGCCCGCCGAGCCACCGTACTGCCTATAAAATGCCCCCTCAGAGCTTCCTCCAACCTTCACCTGGTGAAGATCTGGCCCCTCCGAGCTTCAGCAGCTCCCAACGCCTCACGATTGAGTCACGGCTCCGACTGAAGGCCTCCTTAAATGATCGTGGCTTTTGCCGCCGGGCGTCTGCAGGCTCCAGCAACAAGCAAAGTTGCTGAAGAGAGAAGCTCATGACGAAGCTCAGCCGTCTTCATGAATAAAGATGAGGGGAGCAGCGCTGTTCTTGATTTCAGCTCCGTTTGCTCCCCGAGGAAAGTAAAGGTGATCATTTACTAAGATGTAGAGTCCAGGTAAACGTAATACAACGTTTTATCAAAGGATCTTTTTAGTAATTGCATGAAAGTTTTTTCTGGATAATGTAAGCAAAATTACAAGATGGCGTCCCCCCCCATCTTGATCACGTCAACATCCGAGTAACGTTCAGCATCAGTTCATAACCAGGGACGGACAGATGGAAAGTAGCCTTTGGCTAATTCTGCCATATTTACATTTTAGACGTTTCTGATTCTGATATTTTATATACGAGTGTCAGAACTGCGATAACTTGTGGGAAAAAGAGTTTGAAGGATGAGAGCATTGAATGCGACAGAAACTAGTTGTGATAAGAATCATGAGAGTTTGTGCAGCCCGAACAAACCTCGGCCCAAGCTTTGTGTTTCAGAAGTGAATTCTCTCTTTCATTCACCGCGTTGTCACGCAATGATCGGAGGAATATAATCTTACCAATAAACTTTATATTGTAACGGTTCTCGTTTCAGCGTCCGGCGGACGCTACAATATGATGCACTTGCAATAGCTATTAAACAAGTATTACACCACCAATATCTAATAATCGCTTCTGTCGTTCGCGTTCACGTTTTTTTGTGTCATGATTTCCACATTCTTGTTTTTTAATCGGGGTTCTTGGCCTCGATGCGCCGAAGCCGTTTCGAACCCTTCCTTGCTCGTTAACGAAGCTGATCAGCTGTTGATCAGTGTTTTGAGTCCGGCTCTTTTCCCGGAGGTCGTCGGCTCCTCCTCCATTCGCAAAGAGGCTCTCAAAAGACGTTTTTGTTTTTATTATTATTTTATTTTCGCTAGTTCGCGGTCTGTTTTTAGTAACGTATCACCGTAACCGCGTAAAGTATAATAAAAATGCACAGGCGAATGTTACGGTGGAGTACATCCGGTCGTTTTTCAAAATAAAACATCTTTTTGACGCTATTTTTTTTATTTATTTATTCATTAAAGTTAACACGTTTACCATTAAAACAAACACTTCCGCACTAAACTATCACGTGACACGTATGGACCAATCACCAAAGCTAATTTTTAAAGCCATGGTGCTTTCATCTCAATGTCTGCTGGAGGTTAATTTCAGAGCTTTGATGTTCAACTGCCCTGCCTATATAAAGCCCAGCCCAGGCAGTCAGAACCTCATTGCGTTTTGATTGCTGGTGGTGTTTGGAGCTTGGTGTCGTGTTTGGAGATTGGTTTAGTGCTTGGAGCTTGGTATAGTGTTTTTGGATATTAGTATATTGTTTTTGGATTAGGTTTGTGTACGGACCTAACCCGAATGCAGCAGGCGAGTTTCAACGCCATGGCCGATGGCCCGGATCCACACGGTAATTTGCACCATTAGCTCATTTTTGTATTTTACAAATTTCAGACGATTGACTCTGATCCTGTTTCTGTAGTTGGAGATAACCGGGTGACCAAGCGATGGAAATCCCCGGGTCTTCTGCGGTGGTTGCGGCGGCGGTTGCACCGGCAGAAATACAAGATCTCTCCCGCGGCTGAGCCCATCTCAGAGGTGAGATAATCGATCATTTAGTTGTCTTGTGTTTTTTTATTGATTTATTTACTTATTAATTTAGCTGGAAGTAAGAATAGACGGTGCAAACATTTCTGTCTTCTCCCTGACTGAGTTAAACTTATTAGCTAGGACAGTTGGACTATTTACCATTGCATTGTTCATTTTAAAATCAATACATTTGTTTGAGTCTTTAATGTCTTTGCCAAGTAATTTATTCAGATTTTGCCAGTTTATTTTTGCATTCCCCTTTGCTTCCACAATGATATCCATAAAGAATTTTGCTTTAGCCTTTCGCAGACTTTGAGTTATTTTATTTCTTAAACATGTAACTGTTTGTCTTTCTGTAGTGAGACCAGTTTTAAATGATTTTTTAAGTTGTGGTCCATTATTTTCCTGCATTCATCGTTTAACCAAGGCAATGAATTTCTTTATGTTATTGCAGCATCCAGCTCAGCTCGCCGAAATCCCGGCTGAGCCCGATTACACCCCGGCTGAGCTCGCCCAAACCCCGGCTGAGCTCGCCCAAACCCCGGTTGAGCCCGATGACACCCCGGCTCCCATCTCAGAGGTGAGATAATCGATCATTTAGTTGTCTTGTGTATTTTATTTATTTATTTACTTATTAATTTATTTGATAGGGACAGTGCATGTTAATGAACATCTTACAGACGCATCTAATGGACGTAATATGCCGGATTTTAGCAAAAATGCTAATTTACATCTGCAAACATGGAATGACATTGGTTTTCTATCAAAGACCTTTAACGATTCTTGATAGTGATTCTATGATTTTGCATGTATTTACACCTGCCAGCGACCAACATGTAATGCAATATTCAATGTGTGAGAAAATCATTGATTGCAGAAACATTCTAGCAGCCCCAAGTAATTTATTCAGATTTTGCCAGTTTATTTTTGCATTCCCCTTTGCCTCCACAATGATATCCATAAAGAATTTTGCTTTAGCCTTTCGCAGACTTTGAGTTATTTTATTTCTTAAACATGTAACTGTTTGTCTTTCTGTAGTGAGACCAGTTTTAAATGATTTTTTAAGTTGTGGTCCATTATTTTCCTGCGTTCATCGTTTAACCAAGGCAATGAATTCCTTTATGTTAATGCAGAATCCGGCTCAGCTCGCTGAAACCCCAGCTGAGCCCGATCACACCCCGGCTGAGCTCGCCGAAATCCCGGCTGAGCTCGCCCAAATCCCGGTTGAGCCCGCCCAAACCCCGGCTGAGCTCGCCCAAACCCCGGCTGAGCTCGCCCAAACCCCGGCTGAGCTCGCCCAAATCCCAGCTGAGCCAGATCACTCCCCGGCTGAGCTCGCCCAAACCCCGGTTGAGCCCGATGACACCCCGGCTCCCATCTCAGAGGTGAGATAATCGATCATTTAGTTGTCTTGTGTATTTTATTTATTTATTTACTTATTAATTTATTTGATAGGGACAGTGCATGTTAATGAACATCTTACAGACGCATCTAATGGACGTAATATGCCGGATTTTAGCAAAAATGCTAATTTACATCTGCAAACATGGAATGACATTGGTTTTCTATCAAAGACCTTTAACGATTCTTGATAGTGATTCTATGATTTTGCATGTATTTACACCTGCCAGCGACCAACATGTAATGCAATATTCAATGTGTGAGAAAATCATTGATTGCAGAAACATTCTAGCAGCCCCAAGTAATTTATTCAGATTTTGCCAGTTTATTTTTGCATTCCCCTTTGCCTCCACAATGATATCCATAAAGAATTTTGCTTTAGCCTTTTGCAGACTTTGAGTTATTTTATTTCTTAAACATGTAACTGTTTGTCTTTCTGTAGTGAGACCAGTTTTAAATGATTTTTTAAGTTGTGGTCCATTATTTTCCTGCGTTCATCGTTTAACCAAGGCAATGAATTCCTTTATGTTAATGCAGAATCCGGCTCAGCTCGCTGAAACCCCAGCTGAGCCCGATCACACCCCGGCTGAGCTCGCCGAAATCCCGGCTGAGCTCGCCCAAACCCCGGCTGAGCTCGCCCAAACCCCGGTTGAGCCTGATGACACCCCGGCTCCCATCTCAGAGGTGAGATAATCGATCATTTAGTTGTCTTGTGTATTTTATTTATTTATTTACTTATTAATTTATTTGACAGGGACAGTGCACGTTAATGAACATCTTACAGACGCATCTAATAGACGTAATATGCCGGATTTTAGCAAAAATGCTAGTTTACATCTGCAAACATGGAATGACATTGGTTTTCTATCAAAGACCTTTAACGATTCTTGATAGTGATTCTATGATTTTGCATGTATTTACACCTGCCAGCGACCAACATGTAATGCAATATTCAATGTGTGAGAAAATCATTGATTGCAGAAACATTCTAGCAGCCCCAAGTGTTATGAAAGGTCGTATTTGCTTAAAATTGTTCAGGTTGAATTTCACTGTATTCTTATTCTATTAATGCGGCTCTTGAGAGATAGTGTGGAATCAAGTGTCACTCCGAGGTACTTGAATTCAGAGACAATTTGTAGTTCCTGTCCTCCCAAAAATACACCTGAATGTTTGACGTCCAGAGGTTGCTTTGAGAACATCATACAAACAGTCTAACGTTTTAAGTTGTGGTCCATTATTTTCCTGCATTCATCGTTTAACCAAGGCAATGAATTCCTTTATGTTATTGCAGCAACCGGCTCAGCTCGCTGAAACCCCAGCTGAGCTTGTAGAGTCCCCGGCTGAGCATGCAGCGACTCTGGCTCCCTCACGGCGGACACCACCTAAAAAACCTCCGCGGATATTCGCCTACCCTTCCCCAATGATCCCTCGGCCGAAATTCCAGATCCCTTCCATGGAGTTCCCTCCGCCGATCTATCAACTCCCTCCCGAGACGCACCTTTTATTTCCAAGGATGTTTCGGATGTTCCCCTTCCCTTTGGTGGAGGTCCCTGCGGGGAGAGCCACGCTCCCTCCCGTAGAGACTCTGGCTCAGCCCGCTGACCCCTCGGCTGAGCCCGATGACACCCCGGCTCCCACCCCAGAGGTGAGATAATCGATCATTTAGTTGTCTTGTGTTTTTTATTGATTTATTTACTTATTAATTTAGCTGGAAGTAAGAATAGACGGTGCAAACATTTCTGTCTTCTCCCTGACTGAGTTAAACTTATTAGCTAGGACAGTTGGACTATTTACCATTGCATTGTTCATTTTAAAATCAATACATTTGTTTGAGTCTTTAATGTCTTTGCCAAGTAATTTATTCAGATTTTGCCAGTTTATTTTTGCATTCCCCTTTGCTTCCACAATGATATCCATTAAGAATTTTGCTTTAGCCTTTCGCAGACTTTGAGTTACTTTATTTCTTAAACATGTAACTGTTTGTCGTTCTGTAGTGAGACCAGTTTTAAATGATTTTTTAAGTTGTGGTCCATTATTTTCCTGCGTTCATCGTTTAACCAAGGCAATGAATTTCTTTATGTTATTGCAGCATCCAGCTCAGCTCGCTGAAACCACAGCTGAGCCTGACGACACCCCAGCTGATCCCGCGGAGTCCCCGGCTGAGCATGCAGCGACTCTGGCTCCCTCACGGCGGACACCGCCTAAAAAACCTCCGCGGATATTCGCCTACCCTTCCTCGGTGATCCCTCGGCCGGTATGCCCGCTCCCTTCCAGGGAGCTCCCTGCCATGGAGTTCCCTCCGCCGATCTACCAGCTCCCTCCCGAGACGCACCTTTTATTTCCGCGGATGTTTCGGATGTTCCCCTTCCCTTTGGTGGAGGTCCCTGCGGGGAGAGCCACGCTCCTTCCCGTAGAGACTCTGGCTCAGCCCGCTGACCCCCCGGCTGAGCCCGATGACACCCCGGCTCCCATCCCAGAGGTGAGATCATTGATCATTCAGTTTTCTTGTGTTTTTTATGTTATTGCAGCTCCGGTGCCCCCCCCCCCCCCCCTTTAGGGTTTTATGAATGAACATGTGTTTTTCTCCTCCTTCTCCAGCCGGCGTTGAATGAAGCAGGGACTCCGGCTCCCCGGCGTTGGTGCGGCGACGGTGGTGGCGATCGAAACGACCTCACCTCTAGACGGGAGTGAAGAAACGAGTCGGGAGACATAACACAGCCGAATCACAACCTCCCAACTCGCCAGAACAATCCACCGACTCTGCGAAGATAAATTAGCTCCACCAGCATAGACCCAGCCCCCCCCCCTGTAAAGACCCACGCCCTGGCTCCCCCAGCGCAGACCCAGACTCCCCCCAGTAAAGACCCACGCCCTGGCTTCCCCCAGCGCAGAGCCAAACTCCCCCAATGCTGCGACCGTAGGCTGGCCCGGGACGTACCTCCGCCTTGCAGCCAGCCGTTGGGAACCACACGACGGAACATGGAACACCTATAACAGAGCGGGACGCCCCGGAAGTCGTCCGACGTCCTGGGACAGACGTCTGAGAACAGCTGAGCAAACACCCTTTGGCCTTTCTCGATCAATATCAGTCTTTGATCGGCGTTTGTCTCCTGGAATACGACTGGGACGAAGGTGAACACATCATCGCGCCACTACGCCACCATTAAGCTAACATTGGATAACCTCACTGTTTAAGTGTTGCACAAGCGAAGCAGTGAATCGACATAATCAGTCACAGCTGCTTATAATGCAATTACACGTCCTAATAACCGAAGGCCCGCCTTGAAAGGAGCGACATTATTCACTCTCCTTAAATCTAACATGAGGCAGCGACAACATGGGAGCGCCGCCAGATATAATCTGAGACGGATTGGACTCTAATGTGTTTGGGAAGAAGGAGAAGTTAGGAGTGGCGCTCTGACCTTACACTATTACATCTCTCTGAGTACCGCGCATTTTAAAGTATGATTGAAATATTAATTTTAATAATTAAATATGTCTTTGTCTGAGAAAGTCAGTACAATGTGATATTAGCCGGCGTGCAAGATAACAAGACCCAGGAGCTAAAGTAAATGCATTAAGTTACATTTTTAGAAAACAGATTTTCAATCTGTCGCTGTAATACCAACAGCTGCACTATGTGTTTAAAATATAGATTTTATACAGCAAAGCTTTTAAGACGCATGGCTGTGCATGTGTGTTCCCCTGTGTTTGCTCACTCAACCGGCCCTGCAGGTTTTCAATGACGTCCGCCCCCCCCCCCCCCCCCTCGCCATGGCATTCTTGTAAATGACATTTTGTCCCAAGTTATGTATTGTAAATTATGTATATATTTTGAAATAAAGTGATTTTCTTTTGTCAGTATATTTCTTTTGTTTTGGTCACCACAACAAAAAAACAGAAGAAGAAGAAAAGTCCTCAGGAGTTACTGCAGGTGTCAAATGACGCATCAACAACACCGGCCTGGCACGGGGTTCGAACTCGCCTCGTTGATTCTCTGTTTTGACCGGAGGTCTAGCTCCGCCCACTGAGACTAGCCCAGCCAATGAGGCTCCTTTCTGCTCTGTTTCATTGTACTGAGTCAGCGGCCATGCGCAAATGGCTCCAGGGGAGGGCCGCGCTGTGTCAGTCTACATAAGACCTCTGCGTGCGGGGCTGGACGCGCACACGCACCGCTGACTGGAAAATCACGCGCAGCACCGGGATCCTCCACTTCCATTCATCTCCTCTCCGTTCTGGGATCCGGTCGACTCCGGCCGGCTGCGTTTGTTTTCGCGGACCGCGGATAACGGCGATGCGGCGGCCGTGCTGTTGATTCGTTTTGGGACAATCCGCCCCGTCCGACCGTTGAGACCGGGTTTTTTTTTTTTTGTGGAAAGCCGATTAAAACCGACGATGAAGCTCAAGCCGAACCAGACCAGAACGTACGACTGCGAGGGCTTCAAGAAACGAGCGGCGTGTCTGTGTTTCAAGAATGAGCGAGAAGAAGAGGTAGGAGCGTGAATCACGCATGACGTGTGGCCTGTCTTCAGCCGGTCATTCAAACCACGCATGGGTGGCCGTGGATTGAATGAATGCTGTTATTCGGTGTTCGGGGGGGGGGGGGGGTGATGTGTGGCTTGTTGCCGTGCATCTCAATGTTTTTGGCTCGAGTTTCCGTTGCTGCTACTGATGCGCCCCGGGCCATCCAGTTCAGGCTAGTTTGAGGAGCACGTAGAAGAAGAGGGAGGGGGGGGGGGGGGAACGCTGTTTTCACGCTCGCTTTAAAATAAAATACCGCTTTTGACTTTCAAAGTAAAATTTAGGGCGAGGAACCCAATGATAAATATCATTAATCTGGATCGCGATCTTATTGTGAAGGGAATTTATTTGAACTTCCTGTTTACTTCACGCTAACTTGAAGGAGCTCGCGTTTTTTAATAACGGGTTCAATATCTGCTTGTATTGGCTACGGACGTGTCAGCCATTATTTATCAAACTTCACGTCGCGTCACGACGCCATAATTAATACCGGAAGCGTCCATGACCAGGCAGCGGCCATTCATGATTGCGCTGCATCCCGCCGGCCTCGCGCGCAGCTGCGGCGCGTTTGCGTGGTTTGGGGATTTAAAGGGAACCGTGTTGATGCTACGGACTGAGACTGAGAGACGTACAATATTATTGTTTTAAAGTCATGGTGACGACATGAAACACATTCTTTGGTCACTATTAGGAGATTACTGTCGATTTTCTTGTTGTTTTACATATTTGTTTTACATATTTATATATCCTATTTAAATTTCCTACAGTTGTGAATGCAACACGGGCTAATGTAGCATCCATTGCACTGTTTCACATGCAACATGCAGATGTCACGAGGATAGATCAAACAGTAGGATAACTAGTCACCTGAACAAATAAACAACAAGCAGGGCTCGTCAACGGGAGTCCGAAGCCCTGAGCGGACTGAGAAACGTGCGAAGAATCTTTACGAGAGACATGAAATGGATCTAGACAAACATTTATATCCTTTCTCTTACTTTGGTGCTTGCTAGTTTAAATGTCTTTCTATTTTCTATTCTTGCCCATATTGGAGACACAGGGTCCGCCTGAGCCCTCCGGGGCCGGCCGGCCGGCACGGCAAACGCGTCCTCGAGGTTCGCGGCATCTCGCTCAAACATGCGCTTGTTATATAATCATGATGTCAGAGTTCTGTCATCCAATATGAAATATTCATGTCTTTACTTATGACACGAGAGATTCTCAGATGAATTCGTAAACACGCACGCACACACACACACGGGTACGCACGCGCACACACACACACACACTCTCCACTGCTGCTTGTGCAACTTGTTGTGGAACAGACTCTCAGGCTTTGACGGGCATGTCCGCTCATGCAGGGAGGGAGACGCCACCGCCGGAAGGCAGGGAACCGATTCGGTGCCCCCCCCCCCTGCTGGCACGTCTCTCATTCCTAAGAAGCTAATGGGGTTTGCACCACCTTTGATTTCCCCAAACAGTTGGCTACACGTATGATTATTTCCGACTCTGGTGTGTGGGGTGGGGTGGGGTGGGGGTGGGCGGGGGGGCGACTTCCTCTCCCAGTCGGGGAAGCGTGAGATTGATGACGGAGATTAACGTGGGTTGGTCTGTAATTAGATGACGTCGTAATGGTGCGTGATTAGTAAATGAGTCCGCCATGACTTTTACAGGTTTCGTTTAAAGCTAATCTGATTGGATGCTGCAGACGCTCAGACGCGTCGTTGGACGATTGATCCGTCACAACATCTTCCTCCTGCTGCAGAAATAATCCGAAGACCAAGATTTGCTCCAGAGAAGCGAGCTCTTCTGGCGCTGTCCTCCATTTTCATCTCTATCCACCGGGATGAACTGCTGCCATCCTGTTTCCAAATATGAGAGGGAGTTTTGAGCTCAAAATTCCCTGCACTTATTTGATTTTCCAATGCTCCCCCCCCCCCCCCCGCCCAGACCTTTGCGGAAGGCGACTCATTCCCAGGACCTCCGCTGCTCCCAATCACCAACGTGTCACCGCATTCATCTCAGCGGCATGTGAAGAGTCGTTCTTTAATTACACGTTGCTTCCAATATGCTCCACGTTCCTGGGTCCGCCCGGAGCGTGGATATCCGGAATTACCGGATATGGCGGTCGGGGGGGGGGTGGTGGCGGAGGCGGTCCTCGCCGCATGTCCTGCAAGCTGCTCGCTTGCACGTTGGTCTCTTGGATTCATGCGATTTCACAGCCGACGGGTTAGACGGCGCCGGAGAATGAATTGTCCCGCCTCCTGCAGCAGGTGCAAATGTGCCCGTTGTGGTTGCTGCACGGACGCGAGCCGGAACTGCAGACGCAGGCTCATCCGATCCGTGCATATCGATGGACACTGCGGCCGGAGTGTAATTCAATCCAGCCAGGACGCTCGAGGGTGGGGGGTGGGGGGGGGGGGGGGGGCATAGACGGATACATGCTTTGCTTAAATTGAGCTTCATCGCTGGATTGGATAACATTAAAAATTATTTTGGTCAGTGATCGTATTTTCATTTACAAGCCATCAGTTCCGCGTCTTCATTCCCTCGGAAGAACCCGTGAATCCCGAGTGACTCAAAGGTCAGAGGTCGCAGCTCATGTTCAAGCCTAAAAAAAAAGAAGTGAAATAATTATCAGCGCGGTTGAGAGGGGATCCTGGTATTTTATATTTTTACGGTATTTATATTCCCTCTTTTATTTTGTAGGTGCTTCTGGTCAGCAGCAGCCGGCACCCGGACCAGTGGATCGTTCCCGGAGGCGGGATGGAGCCGGAAGAGGAGCCGTGTGGTGCCGCGATGCGAGAAGTGTTTGAGGAGGTGACCGGAACCTAATTTAAAAAAAAAAAAAAAAAAAATATTCTGTTGATCTCACGAGTCTCGGCCCAAACGGGGAGAAACCGAGCAGATTCCAGATAAACAAACGACCTCCAGTCATTTTGCTGTTGTGTTTTGTTCAAAGGCCTTTTTTTTGGGGGGGGGGGTTGGTGGGTTGGTTGGTTTCCATGGCTCTCAGTGTTACTGCTTTGCTAATGCCCGGGTTGAGATTTACGGCGGGGCTCGCCGTCGGCGTCCGGATGACGGAGGTGTCTGCTGCTATTCTGGAGGTTCCCTCCCTGGTGTGCTCACTGACACCAGCGGTCTAAACGTGGCTCCTCGCTGGATTCTTAAGCACTCTCGGACCCCCCCTGAGCCAGGCATGGGGACAGGGTGACACTTGTGAAATATGTTGAGCCGGGGGGACGATGTCACACGTCTTCACAGTAATCTGATTCCCCTCGAGCACATCTGAATTAAGACTGTTTTGAAAGGACACAATTTTTTTTTAATTGCACAGAAAGGAAAATGTATACTTTTTTTCTGATATGATGCTCCTTTCATTCCTCAGGCCGGTGTGAAGGGGAAGCTCGGACGTTTGCTTGGCGTGTTCGAGGTAAGCTCTCGTCTGATTCACTGATTTTATCCTGTTTTGCAGACGCGCGATAAAAGCGAAGCAAAAGATGCTCAAATTACTGTGAGAAGTACCCCCACCCCCCACCCCCCCACCCCCCCGCTTTTCTCGGCACTAAACTGGACCAGATATCAGAAACTGTTTGTGTGCATTTTCTGGATACGTTTCACAAAAAATACAAATTCAGCTTTCTCTCCTTTTTTTCGATTCCCAAAGCAAAACCAGGATCGGAAACACCGGACGTACGTGTACGTGTTGACCGTCACGGAAACGCTGGAGGCCTGGGAGGATGCCGTTACCATAGGTACGGCTTCCCTTGTGCGTGTTTCAATAAACCCGGCGTTGTTATTTCCGTGGTGGACGGCGTCTCGCCTGCAGGCGGTGACATCGCCACCTATAAATCCGGGCCGCCGGTGCTGCGGGGCTTCTTGGCTGCCGGAATCAGCCTCGTGTTCTCAGTGTGGAGCATCCTGTAGCTGTTATCTGTTCACAGCCCTGCTGCATGCTTTAAATCAGAACGCTTCCTTTTTTTAAATTCATAGGTTGTGCTTTGTCTCCCCCTGCAGGCCGCAAGCGGGAATGGTTCACCGTGGACGAAGCCATCAAAGTGCTGCAGAGCCACAAACCCGTCCACGCCGAGTACCTGAGGAGGCTCCAGCTCAGCTGCTCCCCGACCAACGGGAACTCCATCCTCCCCCCGCCCAACGACAACTACCCCCATTACAGCGCCACCGCCGCCACCCCCTCGACGGGCACCGCACTGGGCACCTCCTGCAGATAGGACTGCATCCAGACGTCCTCTTGTCCGACTTGGACGGTTTACTGAAAGTCTGTACAGTCTCGCATGAATCTAAAGACTCGCCCGTACGTGTGTAAATTCTACCCTTGGAGGGACGGGACGCACCGAGGCCGCGGCCGG